>NW_027551931.1:0-300000 GCF_045843805.1 Urocitellus parryii | reverse complement strand
GTGTTGTTTTTGCAACAAATATGTTAAAAATTAGAACACATTATGCAGAAAAACCACGATTAAATATAATAATACAGCAAAATAGCTATCAAAGTGATAATGGGAGAAAACAACTGTGATGATTAGTTTTAGGTGATAACTTGACTGAGTTAAGTGATACATCTAGAGTGCTGTTAAATATTGTTTCTGGAAGAAATGAGCATTTGAAAGGTTTGCCCTCACAAAAGTGGAAGGGCTTCATCCCATCCACTGAGGGTCTGAAAGGAAGGAGAATGCTGAGGAACAGCAAATTGTTTATCTCTCTTCTTGAACAGGGACACACATTTCTGCTGCCCTGAATCATCAGAGTTCTAGGTTCCTGGACCTTTAGATTTCTCCTTACAACAAACTGAATTATACCGCTGGTTTATTCTTATTCTCCAGCTTGTAGATGGCATCTTGTGGGTCTTTTTTTTTTCAATTGTCTTTAGTTGTAGATGGACACATATCATTATTTTATTCATTTATTTCTATGTGGTGCTGAGGATCAAACCCAGTGCTTTCCATGTGTGAGGCAAGTGCTCTCCCATGGAGGTACAACCCCAGCCTCATTCTGTGGATCTTGATCAGCTTCTATGACTACATGAATGAATTTCCATGAAAAGTCTCAATCTCTCCTACCATATGTGCATGTGTGTATGGATATGTATGTATATATGTATGCGTGTGTGTATGTATATACATATATGTGTATATAATGGGATATAAATCTATTTTTTCATTTTTGTTGGAGAACTCTAATAACCAAATCAACCCAAAATGATTAATGAGATTCAAATCTGCAGCTGATTTGTTTAATTTGGTGGTGATTGTATGAGAAGAGGACTAGATTTGCTGTAAAATCAACTATTTTCTGTTGGATCCCTGGGTCCACATTAAATGTCTATGTGTCTACTTCCAGAAACATGGTAGTGCAGACTCGTAGTTCCTATGTTGACATTTGCTTTAAACGTATCCAGCTCAATTGTAATTTTTCTGCACTCCTCCTTCCCACTTCCAGGACTGTTTCACAGTACAGTGTATCCTATCTTGAGTGACATTGGGGAGAGTAAACTATGTTAACTCTGCAGCTATTCATGTCTTGACCCCAAACATTGCTACCTATTTATTTTCCTTGAGAATGAATCTATTCAGAAAAAAACAAAGCTGGCTGGATTGAGGATTAGAACTGCTTCCTTACTCTTGCCACTCAGATCTGAACCAGCAGAGTGTCCCTTTGATATCACTGTAATCCATCTTATTTAAGGTGGAGCATTTGATTCCTTCAGCACCAGGCCTCCATTCCACTTTGGGAAATAATCCTCTTTCAATCTCTTACTCATTCAAATAAAAATACCATCTCATATTAATAACATCTTTCCTGAAGAAGCTCAAATCATTTTTCAGATATTTCTCTAAACCTCACAGCATTCCCATGAGGTAGGTAATGTCCATACAACAACGCTTCTCAACCAAGTCAGAATGATTATGCAAGGGTATTAGGTGCCCATGGGTATTATTGAACTGACTTTCATTTCCTCTAAAAATATATTTACTGGGGACTGGTGCAGTGAATATATTTGAAAAAAATATGTATTTGGGTTTAAGGATAAAAATTTGACTTGGAATAATGATGGTGTTGTCCATAGTATTTTAACATGGATACAGATAAATTGCTCCTGGCAAGATGCTGTATAATTCATTTAGATACTGCTAATATGAATTTCAAAGTTGGAAAGTATTTATCAGGTTGAAATATTAAAGATATAATTTATGAATTCCATGAAAAAATATCTTAATATAATCATTACATTAAAAATCATTTCTCTGAAAAATGTTGATTACTATAAGGAAAAGTAAAGAAGTTTAATTGTTTAGCTTCGAGATAAGATCCCTAAGTGATGGCCTTATGATTTGATATTTAGGCATAATACATAGTAAGCCTAAACAAAAAGATGGGATTAAAATAACATTACAAAGATTTGAGTTGGCTAAAGAAAAATTATCAATTAAATAGGACATTTTAGGACATTGTTATATAATACCCAAAAGTTAAACAAAAGTTAGCCTCCTTTCACTTGTATAGTAAAGATAATGGTAGATAATAGAAAAAAGTCTGTCTATGGATTAATGAGGTTCTTAGTACATTAACTCAATTTCCCCCATCTCCAAATAATTATTATGTTATGTCCAGATAAGGAAACCAAGGCACAGATTCCAGCACTTATCTTGGTGGTAGACTGAGATTTGAATCCATGCTGTCTAGCTATCAAATTATTCTTTAATCTTTAAACTATATAACTAAGGTGTACTATTTGTAGGAATTTTATGAAGGGTGAAGACATTATAATATTGCTGATTATTACAATAATTGTAGGAATTGCTGAGGTTCATCACAAAATCTTTCCTTCTTGGAGAAAATATGCTAGATATATATACGATGGTGTCATGTATATTATTGTTTAAAGTTGGTGATACTTTAGAAAACCTTTACAGTCCAATCACACCATCCTCACAGTTTCTACTGGTAGACAGCCATCAACCCTCTCTCAATTCCAGCAACTGATATAACTTAGAGGTATGATGGACGAATTAACATATAAAATCTCAATTGTTTTCTATACTGCAATAAAGGAGATGAAAATTTCTATGAATAGAAATTTGGAATAGAGTAGTAATACTCTAAATTTGGAATAAAAGTAGTAAAAATTTTAATTTAACAAATTTAAAATTAAAAATAGAAATATATATTGAATCACTTATTAATATTATTACCTCAATAAAATTAAAATAATAGAAATGACATTTGTTGAATATTAACTTTATACCAAATACTGTTTTAGCTCTTCAAATTTATTTATTTAATTTTTTTTTAAAGAGAGAGTGAGAGAGGAGAGAGAGAGATAGAGAGAGAGAATTTTTAATATTTATTTTTTAGTTCTCGGCGGACACAACATCTTTGTTGGTAATGTGGTGCTGCTGAGGATCGAACCCGGGCCGCACGCATGCCAGGCGAGCGCGCTACCGCTTGAGCCACATCCCCAGCCATCTTCAAATTTATTATATGATTCCAATAAAGTAGGGCCAATTATTAGGCCCATATTTCAGATAAAGTTACTGAGGCTAAAAGAAGGAATTAAAAATTTGAATTACATAGAATTAGTAAACAAGAGTCCCAGGATTCAAAATCAGTTTGCCTAATTCTTAACTTTTAACAACTATATTATTATATAAGTGCTTGTAAATTTCTGAAGTTAATGAATATTCAGTATAAAGATACTTAAAAATATCACTTCAAAAATAGGTACTTGTTTTCTAATCATAGTTAACATTTGCTTCATCCTGAAAAAACTTCCCCTCCTAACTACTCATTGATATAAAAAGACTTCAGAACTCAATTCAGGTTATCACCCTTTATAAGTGCTTCATTTAAATTTACAGCCTAATCTCACTCTTGAATGAAAATGTAAACATTTCCAACAACAGGCAAAACTATTACAATAATTTAAATATATATCATGCCCAGGGTGGTGTTCTGCCAGGAAGATATTAACATATCAACATACAGGAAATATGTTAATTATATTCAATATAAATACATTATAGAAAAACATATGCTTATGTCAATAAATGCATAAAATTATTCAATAGTATCCATACCTGTTCATGATTAAATTTGCTTTAAAAAATTTAAGTGGAAAAATACTCACTTAAGCTGATGAAGATATCTACAAAAACCCTATAGCAAACATTGTATTTAATTGCAAAATGTTTAATTGCATTCCAATTAAAGTCAGGACTAAGACAAAGTGACTTGCTCTGAATATCCTACCCAGATCAATAAGTGGTGTAACAAAAATAAGTATAAGGATTAGACAGAGAGAAAGAAAATTGTCAACAGGTAAAGTAACCATTAACCCTCAGATGCTTCTGGGCAAAGTATAAATACGGATGAGACAGTAAATCAAAATGACTAAGCATGAAAATAAATACAACTATTAAAAGTAAGTATAATTCTATGTATACACAATGAACAGATTGTACAATTTATAAAATAATATTTAAAATAGCAATAACATAAAGTATTTACAGATAAATTTGATTAAATGTTCCAAAAGACTTTTTTTGAAATCTATAAACTGCTTTTAAAATTGCTGGATGTGGTGGCACATGCCTATAATCCCAGCAGCTCTGGAGGGTGAGGCAGGAGGATTGCAAGTTCAAAGCCAGCCTCAGCAAAAGTGAGGTGCTAAGCAACTCAGTGATACCGAGTTCATAACCCACTTGAATCTAAAGTATGAAATATGATATGTCAAGAGCTATGTAATGTTTTGAACAACCTATAAAAAAAATAGGACTAGAGATGTGGCTCAGTGGGCAAGTGCCCTGAGTTCTGGTACCTAACCAACCCATTCTCTGGCCAAAAAATTTTTATATAGGTGTAGGGGTGAGAATTGGTTGGGGAAAAGGTGATCAATGGGTACTAAGTTATAGTTAAAAGAAATAAGTTCCAGTGTTCCATTGCACAGCAGTATTACTATAGATAGCTATTATGTACTTACTATACATTTCAAATGAGATAGAAGAAAGGATTTTCAATTATTTTACCAAAAAGAAATGATTAATGACAAATGAAAGATAAATGTGGAAATCATTTGTTTACTCTGGATTAAACATCGTACAATGTTATGTGTATCAAAACATCATATGGTGCCCCATAAAATATATAATTTTTACATGTCCATTTAAAAAAGTAAAAGAAATAACCCCCTAAAATTTATATGGAAGAGAAAAGATCTAAATATTGCTGAGACATTGTTAAGACAAAAGCTGGGGAAGTTGTAGTAATTAACACAAAACGAATGAACTATAATCAAAAGTCCAAAAACATGGGGCTGGGGATGTGGCTCAAGCGGTAGCGCAATCGCCTGGCATGCGTGCGGCCAGGGTTCGATCCTCAGCACCACATACCAACAAATATGTTGTGTCCGCCGAGAACTAAAAAATAAATATTAAAAATTCTCTCTCTCTCTCTCTCTCCTCTCTCTCTCTCTCTTTAAAAAAAAAAAGTCCAAAAACATTTTGACACATGTGGAATTAGGCTGCTGATCAGTGGGGATAGAATGAATTATTCCACAAATGATTCTTGAACAAAAGTCCACCATTATAAAAATTAAAATTGGATTTCTACCTCATACCAAACACCAAAATCAATTTCAGATTAAATGAAGACTTAAATCTGAATGGTAAAATTTAAGAAAAAGGAAGAAAACAAACAACAATAGCTTTATGACTTAAGGTAGGGCAAGAATTTTTCAATGTATACAAAATTCACAAACCAACAAAGGAAAACAGATCAGTTTAAGTACCTGAAAATTAATAACTCTGTTTATCAAAAGGTGACAGAGATGAAGTGAAAATTTATCCATAATTTGAGAAAATACATTTTAGTTTGGAAACAAAAAAACCCATAAAAGGGGCTGGGGATGTGGCTCAAGCAGTAGCGCGCTCACCTGGCATGCGTGAGGCCCGGGTTCGATCCTCAGCACCACATACAAACAAAGATGTTGTGTCCGCCAAAAACTAAAAAATAAATATTAAAATTCTCTCTCTCTCTCTCTCTCTCTCTCTCTCTCTCTCTCTCTCTCTCTCTCTCCATAAAATACATACATGAAATTTACAAGAAAAAGTATAAAAAATAACAAAAATAAAGAGGGAAAAGACAGAGAGAGGCACTTCTCAAAAGAGGAAACCCTAATGATCTTAAATATTAGATGAACAGGATTGGTAATCAAGTTATGTATATCAAAATCACAGTGGATGCAAATTGGCATATCACTATGTTGGGAAAAATTTGAAGACCTTCCATAAAGATTGCAGCTAAATGTAAACTTAAAAACTGCTTGTAGAAATTTTAGTTTTCTGAAAACAAATTTGGAAAGCAATTTTGTATTTTCTTAGAAACTGTGTATTCTCAGCAAACCCACATTAAGAATGTACCTGTATCCCTGTATTCCATTGATAGCTATTAGTGATAACAATGTGTAGTACACATATATAAGCACAGAAAGCTTTAGAACATAATATTTGTTCTTACTATGTATTATAAACTCCAATATTTTCTATTGTATTCAAAGTAGTTTTTAAGAATATTGGTTTTAGCTCAGTGAACCGATTTCACAACCTACTACTGGGTTACAGATCAGAGTTCGAAAAATACTCTCCTAGAGAAACCCTGATGTATGTGTTCCAGGAGACATGTAAAAATCTCATTGCTATATTTTTAAATGACAAAAGGTAGAAATAAATGTTCATTAAAGAAGAATAAATATAGTGTCCCATATAAAATTAACCATGCCCAGGGCAACTCTTCAGGACTGGAGTTTTACACGAGCTTCTTCTACCTCCTTAAACTCTAGCAATGGTCCCTCTGACCAGAATGAACTGGTCTGGAAATGTGGAGATAGGCCAAGTAAAGGGCATATTGTTGCCCTGCATGTCTGCAGTGTCTTAATCCCACTTTACTTCTAGAAAGGTCGATCAATTCCAAGAACAGCAGTGTTGTACAGACTGAAGAATAGAGGCCATCCCACTGAAACCAGAGGTTCTGAGCCTCACCAATAGCTCCTAGGGCTACTTTGCTTTCCCCACTAAACCAGCTCGGTCTTCGGGGCAGTTCACATCCCTCTAACAGTGAAAGCTGCCAAAGCAAGTGGTTCACACGCTTGCCTTGGCATATTCTACTTCCTGTTGACAATTTACTGCTGATTCTTCCAGGTTTCAGGTACCTTTAGACTTTTTTTTTTATCTTTTAGAAATAAGATTTTTGTGGAGTATTTTTTCCCCTGGATCCTTTGAGAAGAGGCTTGACACAATAGAATTGACACCTTGGTGTCTAAAACTGTTTGAGAAATATCACCTGTTTTTTATCTTCGAATAAACTACCTGTTTTTGCTTTCATCAGTCCTTTCTCCATCCCTTTGACCAGGATGAAGACCAGTACCAGGGTAAAATTCAGCAACCCATAAAATAATGCATACATAGTGATTGAATATGTCTGAAACAAAAGAAAACAAATTCCACTATATGAAGAAAACAAAGATGTAGATAGCTAGATATAACTATAAAGCACATGCAGTAATTGTTAGCAGTGATCCTTTTGGGGTTACAGAAAAGGTGACAGTTTATATTTCCTTCTCAATATTCTGTGCATTTTGCATGAAACAAATGTATCTCTTCTGTAGACAAGTAGATTGTTTGGGATGTATGTCATTTTACATATAGGAGTATGGAACCATAGATGTAATAGGGGATGTGGAGAAGATATTCCAAAGAAATAATTTCTAGATTGAAAAAGAATTATATATGCAGACACAAACCCACAGAATCAAAGACAAGGTTAGGAGGTAAATCTATTTGCTTTTGCATTGAGAGTCTTAAGACACAGGTTCATTTCAATGCAATGTATGCATCTAGCTGCCTTTTAGTAGTAATATACTAAACTCTTGGGCATAGAGAGAAATCAGTTGCATGCTTTTGTAAAGCATTCCAGCACTTACAGAAAGAGGTAGACAAACAAGGCATTATCACAATGAGCTATAATGGTCAAGACAGCCAACCATTGTTAGGAAAAAAGAATTTGGGCCTCTGATAGAATTGGACTTAAACCCAGATTTTTCTGCTTAATGGATGAGTGTTGGAGGAAATTTTTTATTTTGTTTATAAACTTGTTTGTCAACTCTAAAATAGAACTAGTGACAGCATTAAGTAGGAGATACGTATGTAAAATGCCTGTTCCAGGTGTTCAAAATGGGCAGTTTTTTAAATTATTAGTTTGTTAGATCGGAAAGATCAGTGAATAACAAAGATCTTTTTCCTTTACCAAGGTGGTATTTTTGTAGAATATTTGATGGATAGCAGACTTTGTGTACAGTGTGAAATAGTGCATTCTGAAGTCTCACTGCCAATGCAGCTGTCTGGAGACATAATTTTTCCTACTTTTGTCTGTTTGACATTTGACTATTCTTCTGGGAGGAAACACTTCACCAGGGATTCCATTGTTCCTAGGAATGCAGTTTCTAGTGGTATTTTTTAGTAACTCAAAGATCAAGCATGTGTACAAAACCCACCATCAATAACAGAGCTGGTACTGCATGGGAAGTCTTTAAAAATAAGATTTACAAGTTTTCAGCTCCTGAAGTGTTTCTAATCATGAGTCTAATTTTATACTTCATGATACAACTCATTTTGAAGGCATAAAAAATAAAAAAAAAACATGAAATAAAATTAGTTATGTCTCACTCCTGATTAACACTCTTGTTCCCTTAGAGGGCATGCCAAAGTCTCTGGGTAAGAAATATTCTGTTCAGTTATGTGAACCCAGAAGCTCTTAGGGATATGGATATTGCAAACTCAGGATGTAATGAGTCTTCAGTGGTATATATTCATTTACAACTTTGGTCCTTGGTAGGAGGCTGTGTGTGCACAGAAATGAGCAAACAGGATTTGTTTGTTGCCTTACTTTGTTATACATAACACTGCATATGAAATTCTGGTCTATAAAGTAAGAATAACCATTGCTACTTCATCAAAGAATTAAGAGATAAAATATATGTAGTACTTATCAGATATCTAGCACATTTTGGGTGTTCAGTAGACTTTGGTTCCCTTCCCATTTGTAATCTCTTCAGTATCTCACCATTTAGTTATTAAGTATCAGAGATCTCATTGTACGTAATAGGTTTCTCATCAAGGATAAATATCTTTTCCAATTATCTTTTGACATTCTGATCATTTCATCCAGCTTGTCCATCTTTTGAACAGTTTCATTTCACATTGTATGTTGCCTGCTAACTCAAGTATCTAGATAATCTGTGGGTCTGCATTTATCTATTTATTTTTCATCTTTATGATTGATCCAGACAATGCTGGACTTACCTGCACACAAGACTTATGCTTTTCTTTTTTAGGCAAATAGAACTTAGAAACTGCAATCCCAAGAAGAGGATCTGGTTGGGGCTGAGTTGATGATTTTGTTAAGCTTAGTCTATATCTGCTTTGTTTTCATTCCCCAGTTGTGGCTTCCTAGTCTGGCAGATCCCTCATCACTGGTTCCTGAAAGACTACAGGAGATTAAGATATGCCTTCAGATGTTTGAAGTTATCTTTAGTCTGTTACACACAGCACCAAATTATTTTAGTCTTGAAATGGAGTATGTGTGGTATGTTCGTGTCAGGCCACCTCTAGAGGGATCTTGTTTTCTAATCACTTCAAAACTGCAGATTTCTTCTACCCCAGGTCATAGTAAATGTTTCATTGGGAAATCTGACTATTTGCAGGTGCTTTGAATTCCTTTGCATTGTACCAATCCATGGGACTTTTCCTTGATCTGTTTGCCTAAGCCAGCCTCTATCCTTGACACACACCTTGAGTCTATAATGCACTTAAGAAAGACATTATTATTATTACTGTGTGTATATATGTGAATGCATGACCAACATGATTCTGTAACCTGAAATCTCAGAAAAATGAGATATTATATTCCATCTGATTCAAATGTATGATATGTCAAGGTCATTGTAATGTCATGTGTAACTAATTAAAACAAATTTTTAAAAAAGAAACAAACTATCATTTCTCAGCTCACCTAGTAATGAATCTTTTCTCTTCAAATTTTATTCCCTCTAGTCCTTGTTCCTTCTACAACTTTCCATTATCTTTAAAATATGATTTTACTGTAATGCATCCATTTCTTCCCTGGTTTGGGCTGCTTAATAGAACACAATTGGAAATGGAAATCCCAAAGATTTGGAAGGCATAATTTGTTTGTCTAGCAGCCCTTTGTAGAGACTCTCTCTAAAGCTTCATATGGTTAAGTTTATATGAGGTTCCTTTCTTCTCCCTTGGTTTGGTGCGTATATTCCTTCCTTGAAAGAAAGGAAGAAAGAAAGAAAGAGAGAGAGAGAGAGAGAGAGAGAGAGAGAGAGAGAGAGAAAGAAGAAAGAAAAGGAAAGAAAGAAAGAAAGAAAGAAAGAAAGAAAGAAAGAAAGAAAGGAAAGAAAGGAAAGAAAGAAAGAAAGAAAGAAAGAAAGAAAGAAAGAAAGAAAGAAAGAAAGAAAGAAAGACAGGTGTTTTAAGATGGCAGAATAGAGAAGGTCACTTTCCTCTCTGTTCTGTGGCATGAAACCAAGAAACTAAGCAGTTTATCAGCAAAGTGGGTGAAAGACTACAAAAAAGGGGGGGAGACTGCTGGAATTTAATACTAGACACTCAAAGCAAATTGAAGAATGACGAGGTTGGATATAATAAAATAAGGAAGAAATCCCCAGCACCGCAGCTGCTTTAACTAGTGTGAACCCTCTGCAAGCATGGTCTAGGGATAAGGGAATTAAAGGAACTCACATTTTTAGGAGGACTGAGGCGTGTCTGGGTACAGAGAGTTCAGAGATCAAGGACACTGCCCAACTAAATTGAAAGGTGCACTGTACAATATCCTTGAACAAAAAGAAACTGCATCTTTGCCAACAGTGTGCAGAGGACAAAGAAAGGAACCATTTTGCAGCCATGTCTCAGGGGCTGGTAGCTGAGGGAGCTTATTTCTGGCAAACCCACACTGCAACATACAGTGTGCCTAAGTGACCAGGGGACAATTAAACATGGAGAGAGGTTTACAGTTTACACAGGGGCCAACTGGTTGTGGAAACTCACCTGGCTCTTCCCTCCCCTCCAATCCTGCTGCTTGTAGGACTGGATGGGAGAGATGAGCCTGGCCAGAAATTCAAAAATTTGTGGACATGACAGACTGAGTTTGGAGACAAAACCCGAGACCAGGAAACATTCGGTCCACAGGTGATGTAGTGGACCAAATATTGTGTCTTCCACCACCGAAGTGGAACCCAGGGGAGATCCCTGGGTGCAGTCTTTCAGTATGAAGTGACAATTGCTGGGCTCTGGCGATGTGATGATTTAAAATCTCCAGGCCAACTGGCATTCAGCAAAGAATCTGGAGCCTACCTAAGCCTAAACCCTACCCCCAGGAATTTCACCTACATGATTACTTCTCTTATACCAGCAACCCCATCATGAGGGTGGAGAAAGCATCATACCCTAAACAACCTCACCTAACACTGCTTAGAAGGGAAACTGAGAATCTTTTGAACTCCAAGGGAAACAATTCTTTAACTTTCCATCAAGATCTTTTTTCTCTGCTCCATTGTGATCTTAATAGTTCAAAGAGATTTATACGTATTCATGTTTTTCCCCTCATTTATAGCATTTTAAAAACTGTTTTTTTTTCATGGATCAGTTTTTTGAGGACTAGGATATTTGATTGGTATATTTCAGTTTTGCTTTGTCCTTTTATTTTTAATTTCTAAAATTAAACTTTATGTTTTTTCTCTAACTTATCTGTTTTCCCTTGATTTTCTTCCTGTCTTCTGCAAGCAGCCAATCTTTATTGTTCTCTCTTTCACTCTTACTTTAATTTTTTTTTATTTCTATCTTCTCTCCTCCTTCCTCATAATCATCACATACTAAATCACTTCTGTTCTCTCCTGTACACCATTCAAAATTATAAACCCCTTTTGCAAACTTCTTGTTTTTATTGTATGCAATAACTGATCATATCATTTCTGTTATTGTGACAATGTTGTAGATGGCATAGCAGGAAATATTTGGTTTAATGCTGTATATTATTTGCATTGGTTGCTGTTTTTATTTGTCTCCCCCATAAATGGTGAGGTACTAGAAATCTTCAGGGATACTATAAGTTTAGAAAATAGAAACTCTACTGCCTCAAATCCTTACTGTTAGATGAATAGACACACAACATGAAAAAGCAAGGAAACAATTATCCCCAAGTAAACCAACATAATTAAATAACAGAATTCCTTGACACCACAATGAAACAAATGTCAGAGAAGAAGTTTAGAATGTACATAGCTAAACTGATCTGTAAAGTAAAGAATGATATAGGAGTGAAATCAGAAAATACAGGAAGTGAATTTCATGACAATAAAAAGAGGTTTTGAAAAAAAATCAAGCAGAAATCCTTGAAATGAAAGAATCAATAAACCAAATTAAAAAATCAATGGGAAGCGCCACCGATAGGTTAGGTCACTTGGAAGACTAAAGTTTCAGGCAAGTGAAGTCAAAATATATAATTTTGAAAATAAAGTTGACAATGGAGAACAGATGCTTAGAGTTAAATGAGTGATATATTGTATCCAAATCTCTGAGACACTATGAAGGCAATTCTAAGGGGAAAGTTCATTTCATTGAGCTCATTCATTAAAAGGAATAGAAAGTCATCACATAAATAACCATATGTCTCAAAGCCCTAGAAAAAAGAACAAACCATCACCAAAAGCAGTAGAAAAAGGAAATATTTAAAATCAGAGCTGAAATCAATGAAGTTGAAACAAAAAGAAATCCAAATCAAGTTGACAAAACCAAAAGTTAATTCTCTGAAAAAAAATAAAATAAATTGATAAACATTTGGCCAAGCTAAGGAAGAAAAAGAGAGAGAAAATACAAGTTACAAAAATTTGTAAGGAAATAGGAAATATCACAATAGACACTACTGGAATAAAGATGATAGTCAGAAAATGTTTTGAAACATTATACTCTAATAAAACAAAAAATTTTGAAGACATTGACAAATTGCTAGAGACAGATGACATATCCAAATTGAATCAGGAGGACATAGAAAAATTAAACAAATTCAATGAAATTGAAGGTGCCACGAAGAGCTTACCAATAATGAAAAGCCCAGGACCAGATGGATTCTCAGCCAAGTTGTACCAGACCTTCAAAGAACTAACACGGATACTTCTCAAATTATCCCATAAAATAGAAAAGGAGGAATCCCTTCCAAACTCATTCTATGAAGCTTATATCACCCTTACACTAAAATCAGACAAATAATCATCAAGGAAAAAAAAATAGACAAACTTGAGATCAATACCCCTCATGAACACAGATTCAAAAGTTCCTAATAAAGTTTTAGCAAACCACATACAAAAACATAATAAAAAGACAGTACACCATGATCTATTGGGGTTCATCCCGGGAATGCAAGATTGATTCAACACTTAGGAATCAATAAATATAATTCATCACATCAACAGACTTAAAGAATCATATGATTATCTCAGTAGAAGCAGAAAAAACATTTGACAAAATAAAACACCCTTTAATTTTCTTAATTTTCACGCTAGATAAACTAGGGATAGTATGCAGAAACCTTAACATTGTAATAGTTATAAATGCTAAACCCAAGGCCAGTATCATTCTAAATGGAGAAAAATTGAAAGTACTCAGTCTAAAAACTGGAACAAGACAAGAATGCCCTCTTCTACCACTTCTATTCAACATAGTGCAATTTTTTCAAAGGGCATATTGGTAACAACATTAAAGATGGTTTGAAAAGGTGAGACAATATTTGAAAACCAAGTAGGAAACTATTTGAAAAATTAAACAAATTCAATGAAATTGAAGGTGCCACGAAGAGCCTAATATCAGGAGAGCTCCTTTTATACTATGAGTAGGTATGGGAGGATTTGGGGAGCATCAGGGCCTTGCCTGTATGTCTGACACAGTCTTCCACTTTTTATATTTAAAGCCTGACATTCTGTGCGGCATGCAACATTTCCTTTGGTGGGGAGATAGTCCCATCAATGATGGATAATTCCCTGGGCTAGAGGCAGATCTAGTAGATTGTCCCCCATCAATGCTACTTACTGTCCACATCTCCTGCAAGCAGTTAGCATTTTAAGCCTAAGTTTTGTAAATTTTGTGTTTTGATTTCATCTTTGTTGGTTCCATTTTGTTTTGGTGAGATATAAATAGCTCCTACCTTCTACATTTGCATGCATAAATCTTGTTGGGTGTTGTTTGGCAACAATCAAGCACTTGATGCCCCCCTCCCTTTTTTTGGTTATGTATTTCTGAATGCTTATGGTTAATTGAGTTAGGGGACTTTAAAACTATTGTCTATTAATACTTTAAGCTGTTATGTCTGTATGAGGATGTTTTAGCATCAAGATGCATTTAATGATGATGATATTCTGGAAATTCAAAGTCAAAAAACTGTTTTAAATGATTACTGCACCATTTTCTTTATTAACCCTCGTCCCTGTGTCCATTTGAGTAATATAAACTGTCTGTGTCCACATTAATGATTATAGCACTCCCACGGTGTTTGGGAGAGATAATAACAGTCTATATAGTAGCTAGAATTTATATGAAGGATAGGATCAGAATTTGTCTGAGCAGATTTTATCTTAAATATTTAAAGACTAAGCTGTAACCATTAATTTTAGTGTGAATCAAGAGAATGCATTTTAGCATGCAACTTCAAAAAATGATTGCTAAGTACCATAAGACTCTGAAGGGAAAACAAGATACTAAAATCATGATTTCTCTAGCCTCAAGAAACTTGTCTAGAAAGTATCATACAAGTGACAGTTTTTAATGATTTTTTTTGCATTGTCTTCTTAACTCTTCTATTCCCTCAAATAGATTACACACATCAACATAACCTTTAAATTAGAGTGAATGATAGTAATCACTAGAATTAACTAGCACAGCAATGCCCAAGTCCAAGAGTATATCCTAATCACCTGATCAGGGAGCTATTTAAAAATACAGATTCCTGGCTACCACTCTACACTATAAATTGTAGCTTCCAAAGTCGGAAACTTGTATCTCTATTAAACAAACAGATAAATGAAAACTTTGTGGAGAATTCTTATCAGAGGCCAGATTTGAAAATTTTGTTGCAGATCACATGTTTTCCAGGGAATAAGCAGCTACCTGAGATTCTAGGTTAAATGAGAGATGGAGGAGGAAAGAAATTCACATTTGTTGAGCATATATTGTGACTAAACACTTTTTATCATTGAAACATGATTGCAAATTGAATCATTATATTCATTTTGTAGTTGGAAAGCCTGGTTTAAAAAGGTTAAGTGACTTGGCCAAGTTATGACATTTATACACTTAATTAGTAGTTGAGCTTATATGTGACCTTAGGTTTATCTCAAAGTTGTTTTTTCTCTGGGAGCACACTGGTAAATACAAATGATCTGAGTTCAGGGTATCTTATCAAGTGTCTTTCAACCTCTCTGTTCAAAATGCACAGCCAGAAATCAACGGTTTCTATTACTCTTCTAACTTGTGAAAACTTTACACTCTGTGAAGGCACCAAGCAAATGGCAGAGTGCTAACTACTAATACCAAGAAACGCTGGCTTCAGATCACCTCTAATTTGGTTGTGGTTGTGACAAATTCATTAGGAAGAATATGAAAACAAAGAAAAAATTAAAGGTAAAATGCTACCCAGGCAGCAAGAAACTCTCACCTCATCAAATTTATAATTAATTGTATGATTTTTTTTAGTATTAAGAACATATGATTGTGCCACTACGAGGGAAAGGAAAAAAAAATCCAACTTAAAAGTAGCAGCCTACCTTCTTGTGAGTCCTGCACAAGCAGGAGAACGTCCTATGAGCTTCTTCTTGCTTTGCAATTTCTTTCATCTATTCTCAGGGATTTGGCTGTGCTCTGGACATCAGTTGCATGGCTTGGCACATGATAGCAATCCTTTTGCAAACATCTCAATAATAAACAACTCAGCTTCATCTCCTTGTGGGTACTTCTCTTTCTTGGGTCCCATAAAGTACTTGTTACTTTGAAATACTTGTTTGTTCCACTAATAGAAAATTCATGACCCTCTGCTCTGTTTCTATGCCTTCTGCATACACAATCACTCCTGATTCAGTAGTGAAGCACAGTGTAGTCCTTTGAAAGCATTTAAAATGGCAATTAACCTTAACTTGGTTAGCATTAACTAGGCACGTGACTCAACTGAAAGAAATGAGATCAGTGACAGTTGTGACTACATATCACCTGCCCAGAAGACACCATCACCTTACAACTGCTGCCTGATGGGCAGCCATTTTAAGAAATGATCCATCCTAAGGTGCATCTGGATTTCAGAACTATTTAAAGGTGAAAAATCATCCTTTGAAAATCAATTTAAAATGGTTATTAAGTATCTTAAGGACTTTTGAATGTGATTGTAAGGAAAAGCATTGCAGAGGGGTTAATTTGGAACTCTTCAGGGAAAGTTGAGGAAAATGGGTGCAGAAGAGGAAAGAGTTGCAGGTGAGGAGAATTGCTAGATCACAAGGTGAGCTGTTGGGCAGGCAATCCACAGACACAAGAGATCGTGACATTTAAAACATTCCTATGTATTAGGATCTAGGTGCTTGCAATATTTTACACTGCAGATTTGATATTTTCTCCTGCCAGTATAATAAACTGCAAAATCTTGAGGACAGAATCTAAAACCTTCCATAAATTGGCCTCAACCTGCCTTTTCCCTCTTCTCTGCTGCTCAGCCGGGCACTTTATGCTTTGCTATCACGATTCTATCTCCAAGCACTGCCCGGAGTGCCATTTTAACTGCCTATAGGTCTTTTTATTTGAATACACCAACCTCTTTCAATGCACAATTATGATAGGAATGGGCATTTCATGACCAGTAATCGCTTCCATAAGACAACTACACAAAAATCACCTGGTGCTTTGTGCTTGCCAGAACCATTTGCAAAAGCAGGTGCCATTTAGCTGTTTGTGACTGCCTGTTAGATTCGTGGTCAGCCTTAAGAAGAGCCACCCTATTACTGATTGCTTCATGCAAAAAGAGGGAGCAGAGCCATTAAAGGCTACCAGTGTGACACAGGTGTTGAATTACTTTTCTCAGTGTGTTCTATTCCATGCTTTTCCACTATGGAGCAAGAAAACTAGGTGGTTAGCGTGAGTGTGCACTGTGCATGTTTATGTGCTATTATTCATGAGGTTAAACACAATCTCAGCCAAGTCATGGTTTGTCTCACTTTAGTGAAGCATTTCTTTGAAAAATTTCAGGCACTGTAATTGCATTTTAAAGATACATAATAAATTGCTATTAGGCTCTGGTTAGGAGGTTTGCTGAGGTGTGAACTGATCATTTTGTTCCTTTCTCTTTTATCAATAGGCTGTGCTTCAAGTCCCTGTCTTCAGAAGACAAAAAAAGATGCGCTGGAATATCAAAGGCTGTAGGTTTATTACTATACAATATGAATAATTTAATGCAGCAACAAAATAACATACTGATAAAAGCCAACAAGTAATATTCTATTCATAGCTGACTGGATAATCAAAGCCATTGTAGGTGCTTATTCTAATACTAATTTAAAATTTGCATTCTGGCTTTTCGCCTTCCCACACGATAACCACCTACTTGCTGAGATATACTGTATACCCTTTGGAGTCCTTTACAATTGGGTTCAAAAGTACACTTTTGCTATATGCAAGAGAAGGAAAATAATTCATTGAGAAAAAGTAATTTTGCCTTAACTATTTCATCTTTTCCTTATTCTTTCAGTTTAGTGTTTGAAATTGTACTGTGTATAGGTTTCCTGTATGCTTCCAAAATGATCATATTGACCTTAGAAAAACTATCATGGGGTCATAAAAGAGTTTTAATTAGATCATTGGGATTTTCACAAAACTGTTTTGTAACACACTGTAGATGGAAAACTGTCCTTGGCTGTAGTCTCCACTCATGTACAAATTAAATTCATTTTTTTCCTCTTTCTTTATGAGTTCTGCTTAAGATAAGAATTAGATGGCTTTCCCAATTGCTCTTAGATGTTTTGATTTTGCTTTATTAGCAGAGAAACATGATATTTACAACCTTTGGCACCAGGATCGAATTCTAGTGGGGGGAAAGTGGATCAAGCCCCTCTGTGATCTTCAAATAGGTTCTTTGAATAACTGATTTTCACTTTTCTTTTTACGTATGAGAATCATTGCCTTCTACAGAAGAAGGATAAAAACTCAAGGTCACTTTCTGGTTTTGGAGTGATTTAAATCCTTAGGTAGACATGTTCTATTTTTGTTAAGGGCTTGAATAACATTTATCACATTAATCACAGGGGACTGATTTAGGCATTAGGAAAACAAAAAAAAAGCAATTCCATATTCCTTTTCTCAGCCAGAACATGTGCTTGATCAAGAACGGAATCACTGAGCTCGAATCAGCAATCACACAAAATAAATGTGAGAAAGACTAAGAGAAGTTTTCAGAGAGGAATCTCTGAGTCCTGCTTTCCAGGTAAAGGTAGAAGGGAAATTAGAGACAGCAGTTCTCCTAAAGGTCAGGGTTTAGATGCAAATTGCTCTTTGCAGGCTCTGCAAGCCTCACCTACAGCTGGAAAATTACTAGAACCGTTTAGTAGAGCCCAGGTCTTTTTATCTGATAGGCATATATTCTTATCTGAGGCTTTAAATCTGTATGTCAGTCAGTGACGGCATCACAGAACTATGCCATCTTTTAAGTAATCAAAGCAGAGAACCTCTGAAATCAGGTGATAAAATATATAAGAAATGAGATTGATTTCATTCTGTTTCTCTTAGAGCAGCTGAATCATGTCAGATTGCACAAAAAAGAAAACCCAAATCTTCTCTGAAATGGCTCGGGTAGGGAGGTATGTATTTTCATTTAAATGTAGACATTAGCTCAAAAATATTTGAAGATAGTTAATAGAAAATAGATTTGCCTATAGAAGAACACATTTGGGTACTATTCAATAAGCTCTCCACCAGACCAGCAAAAAAAAGTAATTACAATTGCTGTTTTTCATTTTGCTGAAGAAAAGCTTCAAGTTAAATTTTATACTTAACCATAGATATTTTAGTTCTTGGAATCAGTTTTCTCTGACAATGAAATCTGAAGCTTATTTGTAAATCATCAAATGTCATGTCAAATGACAACAGAGGATAATTTCTTTTTTACCTTTAACTTTTTCAAGTAAGAAATCGCTGTTTATTTAATAAGTAGTTATTGGATATCTGCTTTTTGCAAGGCCTCAATTTAGTCCCAGAGGATAAAACTAAAGTCTAGGAATTTATGATCTAATAAGGCTCTTGATGTCTTTGTGCTATTCTCTATTTTATTTTGTATTAAAAAAATCATTAAAATAGCAGACTTTACATTTAGTAGTTATGTGTAACTAAAAGTGTCGTCTGCTGTACTATGGAAATGAAAGAGAAATGTCATTTATTTAACACCTACTGCAAGTCAGTCACTATGCCAAGTACTTTACAAGCATAATTTCATTTTTAAAAATAATTTCTTTTAAAACAATTTCAAATTTATAGGAAATTTGAACATGGTACAAGAACACTGATAAATAACATACAAATTTGGCTTATTTTGGTGCTCTTTGCAGCAAAAGACCCAAATCTATGACCACACATTGTGCTCATTTATCATGTCTGCTTAAATCTCCTCCAGTCTGAAACAGTTCTTTAGTCTTTTCTTGACTTCCAGGACTTTGACTTTTTTAAAGTTACAGGCCAGACATTTTGTAGAATGTTCATCAGTTTGGATTTGCCTGATGTTTTCTCATGATTGAATTCAAATTATGCATGTAAGGCTGAAACAATACAGAAGTAATGCCAGATACTCTCATTGCATTCTAATGGTGGTGCACCATGTCGATTTGTCCCATTGCTGACAATCCCATTCTCAATAAACTTTGTTTATTTTCTGATTACAACAGGAATATAGCTTCCATACCAAAATTCACATATTTAAAATACTGTGAATGTGCAGCAGGAAAGGTAGTTATAGCTTTTTTGTCCCTAACTGCTCTAAAAGATTGGCATAAAGCCATCCTATTTTCTGTTTGTATATCTTACTATGCAGTGGTCTTGGATATAATACATTATCTACTGTAATTTCCACGAACAACCTTATGAAGACATTTTTCTTAGCCCTCATTTGCCAATAAGGACATTTGCTCAAGGTCATCCACATGGGGAGGTAGAATACAAAAAGAGGTCTTTTGACACCAAATCTCAGGTTTTATTATGTACTGAGTTATAAGTGACATAGGTATATAAAGAATTTATTTATGTCAGATATTTAAACTAAATAAGTTTAACTAAGTTCTTTAATATCATGAATGAAACAAAATTTGTTAAATTAGCAAATCAAATTGTATAGATTCTTAATAACAGAGATTAACATTGCCTGATTTTTGTAAGTAAAGCACTTTCTCATCACCTTTACAATATTAGTAACAGCATTTTAAAAATATAGAATATTCACTGATCCCTCTGTGTGACTTTCTCTTCATATTCAACTTTCCCTATATCATTTGGTATCAGATAATTAAAATTGGTAACCAGTATGTTCTGTAGAAATCAGTACTGCCATAAATACTAAATAAAATGGATTCTATTTCTAGTTCTGTCTCTAACTACCTACAAGTTATGAGGTATTTTTCTTAATTTCTTTTTCTCTCAGTTTTTATTTATTTAATTATTTACATATTTATTTATTTATATTCAGTACTGGGCATTGAATTCAGGGCTCATGCTAAGCGAATACTCTACCACTGAACTACACCTTCAAAACATATTATATTTTACTTTAAGCCAAGTGAGGATCTCTTTAAGTTGCTCAGGATGGTCCAGAACTTGTGATTCTCTTGCCTCTGCCTCCCAAGTATTTATGATTGCAGGTTTGAAACACTGCACCTGGTTCAGGTTTCTTTTCTGTAACGTTAACTGAAAAGCTCTCTTTGATTTTCCGTATATTATTATGAAAACTAAAGCAGTGGACAAAGAAAAGAAAGACTACAGAAGTCATTAATTTGTGAGTTAAATTTTATCTTATATAAGGGAAATTTAAATTTAAAAATTACAGTGCCTTTCAAAAAGTGTCACAAAATATACCTACACCACTGTTAGATTTGCCATTTTCACTACATCAAAGAAGAGATAAAGGTCTGATTATTACTTGATTACAGTATATCCTCAGGTTAGTAAAACATTTCAGTGGGTTTTTACTCTGAAAATTACATTAAAAACTCACTTATTTAGTTCACCATGACACAATAACAAGTGTTATTACTTAAAATATAATTGTTCTAATTGCATTTACTATTCTTTGCATTCAAAGAAAAATATTTAGCAGACTCAGTTACAATCAATAACTACTCATTATCAGTTTCTGCCAGATTCAAGTCCATGGATGTTTATGCTTTCCATTTAGGGGAATGCTGCTTATTTGAAGTAGCTTGCTATAGTGAGTAGGTAAGTCAATGGAATCTGATATCAGAAAACCTAGATTTAGGTCTTGGTTCTTTTTTTCTGTAGTTTTTTACATTTGGGCTAATCCTGTTTTCTTAGTACCTTTGTGAAGATCAAATGACTGGTTTATGTAAATGAAATATAATCCCAGATTTGAGTCAGGGATGAATTAATTTATGTTTAGTATTATTATGGGTGTTTGTTTTTTAATGTAGATTTGAAGGATCTGAGAATCTTTGGATGATTGGAGTATCATATCATATAAGGAAATCCATTTGGGAATCAGGACAATATTCTTGTAATCAAAACATAATGACTTGGAAGTCTCAAATTTTTACTTGGGGGGAAAAAAACTAGTACTGAACTGAGACAAAGACACTACCCATCCAGAATTTAGGCATCTTGTTCAAATCATGGTCTGGTTAACTGGCTGAGAGGGTGAAATAAGGCATGCATTTGGTCTTGGCCTGGATTTCAAGTGTCTGCTTCAAATCTGGAGTAACTCCTAATGTTTTGGGCTTATCTGAAATAAAGAGGCCTTTCACAATAGCACCAAAATGTGCCTTGCTTGAGAATGGAACTCTGAGTAGTTCTACATAGAAGTAAGCAGGGTTGGCAAAATTTTCTTCTTTCCCCATCTGGGAGTTTCCTGAGATGTGCTCTCCCTGCATGTTACAAATCTATTTGACCAACCAGCATCTTCCTAGCCTGTGCTCACTGTCAGAAGTCAGATTCTAATTCATGAGAGAGGTGGCAAACTAAAATTGGCTTGTCCAGGAAATTTCCAAGAAATCTGCAAGTCTTCATCACAGGATATTTAGGTATAAAGCAGAGCTCATAAATTACAGGGTTATGGTCAGATCCAGCCTGCAGATGTTTCCTGTTGGAATCACATTGTATTTTAAAATATTTTTAATCAGCTGTTCACATTTCAATTTTAAGAAATTTTGCATAAAAATCTTGTTGTTTTTCAGATCTTGTCAAACCTGAGACATCAGTGGTGATCACCTTGGTTCAATGTCCCTGTGAATGAGGAGCTGAGCTGTGGTTATAATTATATAGTGGTTAAGAATGTGGACAATGAGTTTACTTCCTGGTTCTACCTCTACTTAGCTGTGTTCCTCAGGCAAGTTAAACTTCTCTATGCCTCAATTTCCTTGACTTAAAGTGCGAATAATGATTCTACCTCTTCCTTCAGGTTGTGTTAGAAACTAAATGTGTTATGTCTGTCATGTGCACAAAAGAGTGTCTGGCCTGTAATAATTAGTATAAGTAATTTTCCTTATTTGCTTTAGTTGGCTTATGAGAATTCTACTTTGCCCTTGAACACATCTGGCCCATTTTATAAAATATTTTGTAACTTGCCTGTTTCTCTTAGATGTTTGAATTTTTTTTTAAATCTTTGAACTATTATCATTTTCCTCAAATAAAATGGTAGACATAGACTCCCAGACTACAATGAATAAATAATTCAAAAATTAAAAAGAAATTATGAGAAAAAGTCATCATCCTACAAATTGTTAAAATATCCAAATTATCATTTGGAGAGCCAGATACAAGATTTTATAACTAACTTATCTGCCAAAGACAACCAGATTAAAGAACATGAGACTAACATTTCTCCAAAAATAAAAGTAGCTTATGAGTGACAAGGCAAAGTTTTGCTTACCATTTTGCTATTTTTAGATTTAATTGTGCAATGTAGATATTTGTCATTTTTTAAAAAGTTGAACAATAACATAGGAGAAAGGATGTAAAATTGATTTTCTGATAGGAGTTCAACTGCTGAAATAAAAAAATTACAAGTGATTATAGTAATGATAACACATTTATTTTCCCACATTTTGATCTCATAGATTATTTCTCACCAGAGTTAATGGGTTAAACAAAGAACTAGAGGAAGAGTCAGAATCCCTGGGTTCAAGTTCTTACACTCCCAATAACTCAGCATGCTCTCCAACCTTCAAGGATCCCATTAATCCATCTATAAAACTAAGAAATTCTGTGTTATGTCACACAGGATTAGCATGAACATCAATCAAATGAATTAAAGGAAAACTAGCAAGATGTCTTAATGAATTAAATTGGCTAATGGTTGTTTTGGTATTTTATAGAGATCATCAAGTAAAAATAATTGAAGTAACTGTGTAAGGTGTTTTTGTATGCTTGATCCCAACCAAAAGGCCCACAAGTGATAGAAGTTTTAAAATTTTTAGATTTTAATGTTTCTTTAACTTTACTGACACCCTTTTAAATATCCAGCTCATCAGGTTAAATATATTGCATCTTATTAAAAATAATATACTAAATAAGATAAAATTCCCCAAAGCTTCTCTTCCCTACAGTCATAGCTATATATATATATATATATATATATATATATATATATATATATATATATATATATATAATCTACTAACACACAAAGCTAATAGAAATGGATGCTGGACTTCAATGTGCTCCCCAAACTAGTGTTGTCAGTAAAAATCTGTGCTTTCTAGTGGTAAGATGCCAAAAGAAAAAAAAATCACCCCATTCATTATTCTGGACAGATCAGAAACCTCTCCTGGGAAGCCTGTAAAATTCTACTGCAAAGAATAAAGCTATAATATACTGTCAGCAACAATTTTCCTTGGCAGGGGATGGACAATATGATCTAACAGTCCCTTTTATTTCTAATTTCTATGATTCTGGTTTTTTTCAAGCCTTATATAGTTCTCTTAACCCAATTCTGTAGCATACTGAGCCAGAATCTCCTAGTGTTTGAGCTGCTCTCCAGGGTTATCAGGCACTTTGGAAAATACATGATCACTGTGTTCATCAGGTTAACTCTTTTTTTGACTCATGTTACGAACAAAGCTTCTTTATCTTCATGCAAAGTACAGTATTTTTATGAGATAATATACAGACAGTTTTTTTTTTCTTTCCCCTACAGGGTCAAAATCAGCATAGATTCAAAACTATTGCCCAACTGCCTTGATGATTTTTAACTCTTAATGATCATAAGGCTAGGGACACTTTTTTTTCCTGAATCCTGCCTCTGGAGTATCTTCCTACTATGCAGATCTTGCTCAAAATCTCTTCAGCTACTTCAGTGTTTACTGGGCAAAGTCTAGATTCATTAAGATGATAATTCCACCATAATGTCTACATGTTTTGGAAGAAATTACATATTAAGCATCTTCTTACAATAAATGCAGTCCTATGGGCTAAGACACAACAGGTTCATAAGGTATTCCCTACTCTGTTTGGCTTACTTCTAAGAGGGACTCCAACAATCAACATGAGTAATATATAGAAAACACAGATGGTGGTGTGTGCTAAGGAGAAAGATAAAGAAGGAACAGAGGAGGAAATGTACCAAATAAAGTACATTTTTAACTAGGGCAGCTAGGGAAGGCTTTTTCTAATAATTATACTTATTTAATTTTACCCTGTGTGTTCTCTATTGAATAAGAGAACCACTATCTTGAATGCTAGGTAATGCTTCATAACTATTGGTTAATTGAATGGCATAGTATGATCTATCTATCTCATATTTTTAAGGTGCATATACATCTGAATCTACTTTCTAATTTATTAAAGGTGGCATTGGCATTGTAGACTTATTCTTGGGCATTTGATTCCTAGAGAAAGCAGAAAATATAAGACATGTGAGGGTAGAGATATTGTCTATTTTGTTCATAACAGAATCCCAAGGACATAGAAATAGGTCACAGTATGGGCTCAATAATTTTTGAATGAATCAATGAAACATGTAGGGAAATCCAGGTATGCAGTGAAAAGCAGAGGAGAGGAAAATGTCCCTTTAGCTGTTACGTGCTGTGCTGCTACTTCACAGAATCTGAGAGTGTGATAGAATATACCGTATTTTTTTCCTTATTCATTTGCTGAGGTAGAAATTTTTTTTCCATGGATAGAATGGGATAACTACTACCATAAAAATTCAGCATTTATATATTATATGCTTCCTTTTCAGAAGTGCTAGAAATTGATTGACTTCTCAGCTTAAATTAAAAAATAAAAACCAAAAAAAAAAATCCATAAGTTCTTATTGACAATTAAAATAACATCCCTCTACCTAATTACTTGGAATGCAAAAATCCCAATGGAAGGGAGAGGGGTCAGAACTTAATACTTTTAGTGATCATTATTGCTCTTTTAAAAATTCATATCGATGAATTTCAGATAGTTTCCTCTAGGGGACGTTTTCCATGGGATGATAATGGGAGGGAATTTGGAAGGAGAAAAGTGTTTGAAAGTGCTGGGGCAGATGAGGGAGAGTGGTGGAGAATTTTTCTTGTCTATTTCATATTTTATCTAGTTCAGATTCTATTTAAATTACCTCCTGGCAAAAATTGATTATAAAATGAAAACTCCACTCCTATCTTAGGCAGAGCTTTCTGAATTACTGAAAAACACAACACCAAATGAAATCTGGAAAAACAATGGTTAGTATTCCTTGCAGTTAGAAGAATTCTAATTTGGAAGGTCTGAATTCAAGACTTTTTGTCTCTTTCTAGTTCTCTATTCCTGGATCCACCAACAGTCTCCTTGAAAAGTTATTCTCTTATCTCCTTCATGAGGATACTTCATAGGGTTTTGTTCAAATCAAGTGGGAAGGTAAGACTTTATTCCACCCCCCTAAAAAAGAAAAAAATACTTATGCAAATATTGGTTATGGGTTATGGACCAAACAATAAAACATACATCCCTTGTTCAGGAAGATAAAATGAAGAACACTAAATTACAATATAATTCTGTTTGCTGCATATAGAGGATATCCACTAGAATATCTTCATTTTATAATAATTTAAAAATTGTGCATATGTAAAACAATGTTGATTTTTCCTTTTCTGTTATGGACTGAATATTTGTATCCCCCCAATATCCATAGGTTGGAATCCTAACTCTCAATGTAATGACACTGGGAGGGGTGATTTGGGGAGGTGATTAGGTCATCTCATGAATGAGATTGGTGCCTTATTAAAAACATTAGAGATTTCCCTTTCCTCTTCTATCATTGAGGGTAGAAGAAGATCCCTGTCTAAAAACCAGGAAGCAGGCCCTCATTGGAGAGCACATCTGCTAGCACCTTGATCTGGGGCTACTCAGCCTTTATAACTGAGAGAAATATTTTTGTTTAGATGTCCCAATATATGGCATACTTGTTGTAGCAACCTGAACAAACTAATTCAGCCTCTAGTAATGAAGTTAGTATCTCCAGCCTTCCTAAAATTTTTCTAGATTAGAGATACTAGATATATTTTCAAAATTATTTTAGTTGTATAGATCATATTTTTTTTAGTTGTCAATACACCTTTATTTTATTTATTTATATGTGGTGGTAAGAATCGAACCCAGGGATTCACACATGCTAGGCAAATGCTCTGCCATTGAGCTATAACCCCAGCCCCAATATAGATCATAATTTTATAAAGACTATAAAATAAAAATTCTTGGTTAACATATTCAGATATTTTTAGGTTTTTTGATTCTAAAATTCAGAAATATAGTCTTGCATATAGTAGCTTGCAATAAAAAGAAAAATTATATGCATGATGGTATGTTAATTGGTTGGTGTTGAAGTGTCTATTTTCAACTTGTATCCAAAACCATATAAACCCCCACAGCTTAGTGTCTGAATTAACATGTCTTTATTATTTTAGGAAACTCTTACCCAGAGAGATGGAACTGCAAATAACATTATTGTTTGTTTCAGGAATTTCCTGAAAGTACAGAACTAGTTATATTAGATAGCTCAAGTAGGCTGATCAAATCTACATGACTCACTTTTAAAGACTTGTCTTGCTAGGTATGTCAACCTCAAACCATTAGTTCATGAACTTGCCCAGTCTTAATCAAGATTCTCTTCAAAAGCTTCTAAGATCTCATAAATATTCTGCTTTTCCCTCCCCTCTCCGAGATGCTACTAAGATTCTGTAAATGTAGCTATCACCTATTGCAACACAGATTTACTTCTTTTACTGGTTGTTTTTCTGCCCTATATTCAGGGAGCTGCCATTTGACAAAATTCAGGATCTTTTCAAATGATTAGCAGGACTTATTTTTGCTTGAGGAATTTTTCTAATAAATTAAACATATTTCAAACTAAATTATAAGAACTAGAAATTAAATTATTATCTAAATAAAATGGGGCTTTAAATGCTTGACTTATACTTTCCCTTAAAACACTGAATCAGTCTTCATCTTTCTATAGAAAATAAATGCTTGATGCAGTTTGCACAGTGAAATTAGCTAATTACTTTAAACTACATGAACTTTGGTAATATTCACTGAACTGTACCATGTTTGCAAATGCAATTGATGTGTATTCTGGAGTCTACATACATTGTATCTGAAATGTTTTTCCTTTTTGAGAATTAAAACCCAACAAGCATGGACCAAAACAAGAATGTTTTTCTAATTTCCTTGCACAAGTTTAACTGCTCTCACTTGAAATGGGTGTTATACAGATGATAAATAGTGAACAGACTTTCATTATCTATCAATCATTCACATTTAAAAAGAATCCTTCATGTGTGTATTTTAAGTGATGTACTAAAAAATGGAAATTATGCTTTCAGATAAAAGCAGTCCTAAAAATATATTAAATGTAGGATTAAATTTAGATAATGTAGCAGTTGATTTCACTTAACAGGGAGAAGATTAGAAAGTGAATGACAGCAAAGAAGGTCTACAGTCATATCAGGTTTGTCTTTGAGGAGGAATAAGACCCATCATATCTGTGCATACAGGTCTTGAGAAGCACATCTTAATAAAAAGGTGGTCACAGACAGCAGAATACATCAGACACTAGAAAGGCAATATGTCAATCAATGGAAGGGAAACTGATGTGATACAGCAATTTGTATACGGGGTAAAAGCGGGAGTTCATAATCCACGTGAATCAACCGTGTAATATGATGTATTAAGAACTATGTAATGTTATGAACGACCAATAAAAAAATAAATAAAAAAATAAAAAGGTGGTCACGAAGACTGAAACACTCTGATTCAGCTGCTTATGTCAGATATCTGATATTGAGTGTGGTGTGTGTGTTTTAAAATGTATGATAAGCCAATTTTAAGCTACTGTAAACTCTGTTGTATTTCTAAAGCTTTGAGAGTAACATGCACTAGAGAAATCTCACTCTTCCTAAGACTCCCCAGCAATGTCTATGGATAGTCCATTTTAACCAAAGAACCAGAAGAATTCCCACCTGGGATTTTCAATTCTCATGTAATCTTGATTTGACAGGTGGTCAGAATTAAGAGGACAAAGAGTCTAAAGGAGAGCAGGACACCTGGGAGCCCACGTAAGTATTTTAACAACTACCAGTAAAACTCCTAAGTATATATTGGTGGGAAAATGGTTTGAAGTCAATAAGCAGCTGGCCACCGATTTTAAATCTAGCAGCAGGTTTATTCCAAATACAGACCAAACTGATGGTAGCAAGGTGTTCATAAACATTTTCAAAATGGCCCAGAAAAAAGAGTTTAGCTCCCAACAATTCCACAAAAAAATGATAGAAAGTTATTTTAATCATCTAAATAGCGTGTCTAGTAGAAATGCTTGCTTAGACCCCAAATCACTCACTTCATTAGCTGCCAGATAGAGGTCAAAAAGAAAATCAAAACAATTATTGAAATAAAAGAAAAAATAAACTTATTGTTCCTGTCTCTCCCCAGTGCCTGAAGTCATTATTGTAGTGCTCAGAAGTTCTACCAAAATTAACTATTTCAAGTCATTAAAATGCTCTTTACGGTTGCAAAGAAAACATTTTGAGAATTCTCATTGGCTTCAGACCCATTGTGTCCACAGAAGACAACATATACTCACTATATTCAGGCTGGATGCTACCAATGACAAATTCCTAAATATGATATGTTGCAGTGTTTCAAGTTTTAGTTATGGTAAAAAGAGTACAGATTGGAAGGTACCAGAAACAATAGAGGCCAATGTAGGTTAAATATTGTGTTTTAGTGGTCATATTAGTCTCTCTGTTACTTCTCAGTATCTGCATGTTAATATCATTGTAAAGACTGACAGGATATTCTCTCCATTAGTGACATCTGAGCACAGTGTCTGCCATTGCATTGACAGATGCAAATGTTATTTGGGGGCCTGGTTCCAAGACTCATTCTAATACTGGAGCACATGGAAAGTTCAGCAAGATTGTCACATGCCAAAATGTGACCATATTTGGGTAACTATTTTTAAACAGGAAGTATTTTTGTTTACTTAATATTTAGAGAAGTTAAATATTTAAAAGTGTGCGTCTATCTACGTGTGGTTTAATAAGTTCCCCTCTTTGGAAAAACTAAATTTAAATGTAAAATGTCACATGGAGTTCCCCATATTTCAGTGGTTCTACTTTTACTGTGTGTTGAGCGAAACAAAAATATTGACTAAATTCAGAAATGTTTTGTATTTTACTTATCAGTACACTCTATGCAATAAATGATATTACATGGAGACACATCTTAGTTTTCAGAATATGTTTGTTGGAAGGGACCTGTATGTGTACTAAATCAAATATTGTTTGAAATATCTACAATTCACACGTTGAAAATAAGCTTAATGTTGTGTGTACCACCATCTCAAATATGAAACACCTAAAAACTTAAAGTGAGCAAGAAGTATGCTACTTGTGGAAACTTTGAAATAATTACTCTGACTGCAGAATTGAAACACTGGGACATAATGGGTTAAAAATAGTGAACACAGACAATCAGACACACCTGGGTTTCAAATCTCACTGGTATGTGAACATAGGAACAAGTATTTATCACCTTAGGGAAATCACATGACTCTCCCAATTTATCGAGCTAAATTCTAATGGTGCTTTAGAGAGAATTAAATGATACAATTTAAAGTATAAACATACTGCTTGCTTGGCACAGTATGGATACTCAGGATCTCCTAGCTCCTACTCTTTTTCTTTTCACTGCTTGAAAATCTTACATTCTCAATATATGGATGAAAGCTGGGACTGACTCAAGATAAAAATTAGAGAACAAAAATTCATGCCACGTAAAGATTCACAATAGAATTACTTCACATAGAAAACTGTGCTAGTATATTTACTACATTCCACAATTTGCAAATTTCTTACATCCACTCATAAGTCTGTGTCTTGAATAGGGGTGAGTGTCTCTAGAAAACCAAGGTTGAGACTCTTTGCATCTGGTAGAATGCTTCTAATTGAAAGAATGATTTCAAACATGCTGGATGCTTATTAGAGACCTGAAAAGTAAATAACTTTGTGAATATTGGATCTAATACAATAATCTGTTGGAGTCATTATAATAAGAATTTTTTTTTTTTAGTTTACAAGGTGATTATACATTGAAGATATTCCATCATGCAGTTTGCACAAAACGATCCTGCTAGTCTTAATTGCTGCTTCATCTCCCCTGCTTTTCACTGTTGTGGAAGGTATTTTTCAAGCAGCAGCATGTGGCTCAGTGGCTGACACCACAGGCAACTATGCTGGGAGTTTTGAAGTTTCCTATGTATTAGGTTGCTGCTGCTGGGCTGGGTTTTCTAGGCATTTACAAATGCTGAGAGCTTTTAACTTCTATTCTTCCCAACTTTATCTCTGGGGCTGTCCCTCCCCCCACTTTGAGAGAGTGCTCTGGGGTTTGGTATACCACAATTAATGAACAGCCTTTCAAAGGAACTATTTACTCACTTTGGTCCTGTTATATCCACTTGTAAAATTTAATGTTTTACCCTGTACAACAGTGGAAAAAAAGATCTCAAACAGCAAATTCTAAAGAAGGCTGGTACTATTTTACCTGGTAAGATGGCAAAGTTCTTACATACATTCATAGGAAGAAAGTCATTTTATTGAATTTTAATTTGATTGCTTTTATAGTTGTGGCTTTGAGGAAGTCTTCATTTGGTAGCTCTACCCAATAGGCTACAAGTTCTTTGAGCCTCTCCTATTTAGACAATAGAAGAATTGCTATTTTTTAAACCCATACTTGGTGACAAGTACCATGCTGAGCTCTGTTTACACATTTACATTTTACAAAAACATCTAGAGTTAGGTACTACTTTTATATTCCCATTTCACAGATGAAGAAAGTAAGTCTTAGTGAAATTAAGTAAGCTGTCATTCTGTCAGGAGTAAGCTGAGATTTGAACTCAGGGCGATGTGAAAATTACTTCTTGATTTTAACTGCCTTAGCAGTTTTCAATAGTACACATGTAGTTTAAAGAATGTTTTAAGAGAGCAAAATGAAACTTAGTTTCTATAGTATTTGAAAGCAGTTAAGAGAAAACTGAATCCCAAGAAAGGAAATAAAATATATATAACATTAAGTTGGTCAACATATGTTTCCTTGATTTTCTCAGTTCAATAATAACAGAAGTTTATTTCTTCAAGCAGAATGCTAATTTATAGAAACAGGAAAGAAAAAATTTCTATGCATCCTTACATAAACCCCAATTTCGGGGGAATGTATTAGATTATATTTGAGTAATACATATTTAAAATAAAAACAATTCAAGTATTATTCTTTAAAGTGAAAGAATAATATTTTCCATGTGAATTTAAAAAGTTAATTGATTGATTTATTAATATAAGGAATAAACCACCCACATCTCTGATCTTTCATGCTATATTTCATCCCAGAAGGTAATGGAAATGCCAACACCATCCTAATAATTGTGGCACCAGCAGGGCTTCATGCATTACAAACGAAATTTCTTTCCGCTTTTTTCTCCTGTTCTAAATTGAACCCAGGAGGGCAGAGGTGGGACTTTGATAAGATTCTAAAGCAACTGCTGTTGGTTAAAAAAAAAAATGGCCAATATTTTTAATTCGACAATTTTTAGATTGACAATTTCATTTTGTGGCTTCTTCTGTGTTTCTGGGCTCTGGTTTTAATTATCACTTAGAGTAAGTGTACTGGATATATACTTATCAACTCCTCATTTCCCTTGTGGACCACACTGTGTGTTACAAAATACAATTTCCATTTTGTCTGCTGATGGCCTAAATAAGGTACACACAAAACAACAGGATGGGCTTCTTAATTTAGCAGGGTAAGATGTTCATATAACAGTGGCCCTGAGGGTTAGATTAGAGGAGAAAGAGAAATAGATTCTACCTCAGTGGAGTTGAATAATTTCTAAAAGATTTAGCACAAAAGAACTGGGCCATCCTGCACTATGAACACTTAGAAAAAACTAATGATAATGTAGTAATTTTTTTTATATTCTTTAATACAGGGATCCATGGCATACATGCAATTATATCTTACATGATATTTTAAGCATAACTATCATTGGAACAAAAATGTTAAAGAAATATTAAGGATATAATATCATAGCAAGTTTCTCTTAAGGTATTTCAAACTATAAAATATATGGCACATCTAACCTGAATTATTTTATTTAATTCCTAATATTGATATCCACAGTGTTTAGCTAAAATAAGTACCATAATAAAATATCCTAATATAAGATATATAAAAATTCTTGAATACTTAATTTCTATTTTTTAATATTAATTTTTTCCACCATGAACTATTTCTCCATCTCATTTCCTCTGAATGCATGCCCCTTTCCTGAGAACATGCAGTATATGCTGTAAGTCATAATTCTTCATCAGCAAAATTTAATGAGTGCTCATAATTAGCTAAGTCCTAGGGATCCAGAAAGTTACAAAGAATGATCAGGTTTTAGCAAGTTAATTTGACAAAGATGGTATTTTTAAATGATTTTAAAAAGTCTTGCAAAACAATTGAAGAAGCATGGTACTTTTGGGATATCATAAGGCTTCACTGAGGAAACAGAAGTTGAGGTGGAGGTTGAATGGGTAAGACACATATAGAACCCACGAATGAGAAAAAACAACATTTAACTCATACATTACCCTGTATGGCCAAGAAAAATATATCATTTTTTAAAACTCTTTGATTCTAAGCAGGTCTTACACAATAGGAGAATATAGTGAAAAGATAGAGAATTTTATAAAGGGTGATGACAGGTAACTCAAGTATGTATTTATACTTTATTCTGGAGGAAATGAAGGCTCACTGAAGGGTTTTGAGTACAGGGAATGATATCTTTGGAAAGCCCACTTAGTATTCTGATATTATAGAGGAAATTATAGAGAATATCTGGGATACAGACTGTGCCTTAAATGTAACATTCTGGTTGCATGCACCTTGCATTTTCTTGTTCATACATATCACATTTTCTTATATCTACATTTATGATCACATCAAATATTTGTCTCTATTTCTGGAAACCAGGATGAATGAGAGTTAAGCACAGTAATTGAAGAGATATTCTAAAGATGCCACATATCATACTGCCTAAAGAGAAGTAGACCTTGATGGATAACATATTACAAGGCAAAGAATAGAGAATTCTGGAGAAGCATCAAGTGGGAGAAGGTTTGAGCTGGATCCGTATAGATGTTATGTCTTTAGTTCTCTGATATGCAGCTTAAAAAAATAGTGAACCACTGAAGTCATTTAAATTTGACTTAAATGCATACATTTTTGTTGTTTATTTATTTTCCTAATTAGACTGAAATCAATTTGCACTCTCTTAACACTGTTTGACAGTGTTAAGGTGCCCATGCTGGCTGGCAAAACCCAGTTAACCTACAATATATTGTTGATAATTCAGAGAGACAATCGCATTCACTCAGTAAGAAATTATTATTTTAATCTTAATTGTACCTAAGATGTTTTCTATGTATGTGCAAACACGATAAAAATTATTTTTTATGTCTACTTCCAAACAACTATTATACAAGTATTTACTAAATACACTTACTGAATGTTAGTTAAGCTTGATAGCAAATTGAGAGCAAGGCAAAAGCATAATTTAGAGTTTATTTAATATCAGCATAAACTCCAAGCTAGACCCAAATTTGCAATTTAGGTTTATGGTAATAAATACCATTTGATAAATTTAAGGAAATTGGAATATTATTTTTTATTTTTTCCTACATTAAAAAATATGTATTTAAATTGTGTTCTATGAGTTCTTATTTGAGAAGGAGCTTTAGTTGATGAAATAATTATCCTATATCAATTCCTCTGTAGAAATGAATTTCCTTGGTCTTTTGAAAATCTGATGAGGACTCTTAAACCATCTCATTCTTTTATTCATTCACTCATTCATCCCCAAATATTTATTATCATCTAATATATTGTAATTACCTAGAGAAACAGTGAGAAATGAAGGTTCCACATGACATTTACATTTTTAAGGTCATCAGCAAAGTGCCAAATTGGAATGTTGAAAAAGAAAGGAAAGGGAAGAGAAGTGCTGGCACTACCAGGAGGGGTTGGTGAGAGTTTTGTTTATTTTGCAGAGTAATTAGACTTCATTAACAAAGTTCCATTTTAATAAAGAAAACTCTGAAAGAAGTGCTGATTCACACAGGAATAAAACTTCACTGTCCTTGACTTTATGTTGAAATTTTTCTTACATATTAGAAAATACACCTTATCCCAAAATGAATACAATACTTAGTTGTGACTGAATTTTCCAGAGTAGCTATCTGTAGGTTGAAATGTCTTAGTGTTTTGCTGGGAAAGATACTTAAAAGATTGCAACACTTCAGTTTAATTAATATCTATTAAGTGCTTACTCTGTTTAAGACTCTCTTAGACACCTGCCATTTTGTTTGCCCAACAACAATGACTCCAGTTTCTCTTAGGAGTGTTTTACTCTCCTTTGGGAGTTGATCCTTCCTATTCTAAAATGTGACCCAGGCTTGGCCACCCAGTGTGGTCCATGTTCTCTGGCTGAAGAAATTGATTGAGGAATTGTTTAAAATACAAGACAAGTGTCTCACAATCATTGTCAGTACAGGTAGTGTTGGTGGAACTATGTAAATGGACACTTCTTTTGCTAGGTTTCCTACCATAAGATAGAAATTTAGGACATAAGACTGAGGTTCTAATGTTCAACTCCTGAAATTAAAAGATCTGAAATAAAGTAAGAAGAGAAGAAGGCAGATCTAAGAAAGGAACAGAATCCCTGACAATATTGTTTCAACAGTTAGCTCCCCCTTTGCCTCGAGCATTTACCTATGGGCTTTTTTTTTTCTTTTTTTCTTTTTAATAAGATCCAACAGATTAAAATATTTGCATGAGCTATTAGGATTAAGAGTCAGTCAATCCACTCAGTTCTACTTACTCTGCTGAGTTTTGAAAAAGAAAGAGGGTATATGACAATGTCAATGGCTGTTTTACTGATCACTCAGCTCTTCACATTTCTTTATGATGATTATCATGTGGCTACCTTTGAATAGCATAAAATGATTATGATATCAGCTAAACAAATATTTTACATGTGCCTAAGAAAACTTAGGTGATATTAGAAACATGCAAAAATGAAACAAGTCAAGTTGCTTAGTCTGAACACGCAAGTTCTGACCTTTATGTCTCTAAATTGTGTCTGAATTGTGTTGTCAAACAAAAATGCTATATAAATCATAAGGTTTTTCATTTTCCCATCAGACATTAAATACATTGAAGCCATGAATTGATTTGTGTCCTTTTTTCTGTTTCAATTCTAACACTTTTGTCTAAAATGCTTATATTTAATAAATATAGTACTTATACTTTTATTTGAGTCCCATTAACCTACAAATATCCTTTTAGAGAACTAATAAAACAATGCATAATGTCTATCATTATGACCCCTTATTCAAGTCACTATCTGCTAACAATTTTTCATTCACACCTGATTTTGAAATTCTCCAAAATAATGTATTTATAAAGATGCAATGATGGTTTTAAGATAAAGCATTCTGCAATAAGTATTTTTACCTCTAAAAGACTTTTACCAAAACAGAGAAAGAAAATACATCAATAAGAATATATATGTATATACACATATATAAGCTCTTCCTTCTCATGTCTCATTCTCTCAATAAAAATATAAAATCAACACTCACACCACCCTCTGATTATAGCAAGATTGCAAGACCTCTGCAGCTTTCCTACTCAGAGCTATTTCCAATACCACACGGATCTTGTCGTGTTTGCCATCTCCTTAAAGCACCTGCTGGAACTCCTAGCCATGGCCCCTTCTTGCTTTAAAAACTAGATCTAACCCAATAATCAGGCTCAAAGTAGGAAATACAGCAGTTTGAAGAAATGCAAAAATATATCTTTTATTCTATTAAATGTCAGGCAGTGCTGAAATAGGTTCTGCCTCAGCACTTGGGTTCAGGTAAATAAAGCAATGTGGTCTATTTTCCATGAAGTGGCTGCATTAGCAAACTAGCCAGAGTTACTTCTTTGATTTCTCATGTACTTTTCCCTCTTATTAAAATGTTTCCCGGTTACGTGACATTTAAGGCAAAAAGTAGGTGACTTGAACATACCTTCAGGGTCTATCCTTATAAAGTTTCCCCAAAGAGGAGATTCTCAATCCTGGCTTCACATTCAAATCACCTTGAGAGCTTATAAAAATGCCATTGCCTGGGCCCTAGGCCCAGAAGCTCGGTTCTAATTTATCTTGGCTGGAGGCCAAATGTTGGTGTGCTTCAAAATCTCATTAGCCACTCAGGAGGCTTAGGCAGGAGGATCACAAGTTTGAGGCCAGCCTCAGCAATTTAGAGAGGCCCCATCCCCAAATATAAATAAATAAATAAATAAATAAATAAAAGAACTGGAGATAAAGCTCAGATGTACAGAAACTCTGGGTTTCATCCCTAGTACCCCCAACACTTGAAATACTTTCCTTAAGGCCTTGATCATAGATGAACTTCCAATCAGGAGAGAAAGAAGAAAGGAAGGGGTAGGAAAAGGAAAGGAGAGCTGAGGAGGTGAGAGAAGGGGAGGTGGGGGAAGGGAGGCAGAGGAGGGAGGGGTCCTAGAGGCCTGAGGACCTTCAATAGGTAAGAGACTGAAACAGTGGTCAGAGGGCTGGGGAGAAGAGCAAGTGTGTACATGAGCCCCATCTTTTCCCTGACTCTCCTGGGTTTCTTCTCCAGGCACAGAGACAGTTTGATTCAGTGATCTTCAAGATTCATCTTGTTCTGTGGGCATGGCATCTAGTGCCACAAGAGAGGAGCAAAGCTCTCTGGGAGCCCAGAAAGCCCCCCAGATTCCAGGAATCAGAAGAGGTGTTGCAGCTCTGAAGAATAAGGAGGATTTGCACAGGCCCAGGAGGTGAGAAAGGTAGAAGTGGGGGGCGGGGGTCAGGGCAGCACTGGGTGAACGAATATTCCAGGCCAAAGAATTGGAGTGAGGTAAAAACACAGTAGCAGGAAAACACTGGGAGTGTTTTGGGAATCCTGAGTAGTCACTGTCACGGCCAGGGACAATGGGTGTGGCCTGGTGGATTGGAATCCTGTGTCTGTCCCACAGCTGTGTGACCTGAGAGAAGTCACTGAACACAGCCTCATTTTCCTCATTGGTTCCAACACTAATTCTCCCCTCTGGGGAAGGGATGGAAGAAGAAAGAGCCTTTCTTGGCTGGGTTTCTAGAAAGATCTTACATGTGGGGAATGACAGTGATCCCCAAGTGTGAGCCAAATGACAAAAGGGGTCACTCACAGAGACTCTGGTCCCTTCCTTCATTCTATGTCAATGAGGCTTCCCAGTCAAGAGGACCGAGCCAGGAGAATCAAAACTCTGGACTAGAATGCAGACAAGCATGGTAGAGGTCCCCAAAAGGCAATGGCCAGCCACCCTCTGCCTCTCTCAGAGAGCCACAGAGGAAGGGACAGGCAGGGGAGCTTTGGATTTCCTGGCATGTACCCCAGCCACACCTTTGCCCAGTCACCCCATTTCACAGATGAGAAAAGCACCAAGTTGCCAGGAAGCAGCAGAACCAGGACTATCTGACTCCTAGACCCACATTTGCATCTGCCACTCCAGCAACTGTGTCACTTGGCTCTGAGAATGCCCCATCTGTGACTGTGTGCCTGGACAGCATCTGCTGGCTCCCTCTGCTCAAGATGGCCCTCCCTCTTCTCCCCTCCATCTGCCCTATTCTTCTCTGGAACACACTCTCTACAGCAGCCAGCCCTGAAGCCTGTGTCTGTCCTCTCCACTGGGACCCAGGCAGATGACATTGGAATAATTGAAGTGTCCTTCTTATGACCTTGAGTTCTGGCAAGGCTGATTTCCCTTCTGGTGACTGGGGCTGATGACAGCTGAGTGGAACAAGGACACACATACACAGACACACATCAATGAGCCACATCACAGCAGGCATGGACAGGATCCCCCCGTCGCCTGCCAGGGCAGATTCCCGCACCCACAATAGAGACAGCTGGGAATACCCCTATCAAGTGACAGGGCTCCACCTCCATCCTACCTCCTCTTCCCAGCCAGGAACACACCTGCCGACTGACGGGGCACAGTCATTCCCTATAGCTTCAGACACATCTCCATGTCACCCCTGCCAACAGGTGGGACACAGCCACCTCTTCAAGACATAAACAACATGGGCAAGTTGCAGATAGAATTGCAAAGGACACTCTGGGTCCCAAGGCTGCATAGATAGATACCAGCCTCTTCAGGACTTGGGAACTGATGAGCACCAGTTTTACCAGGCCCCTATTCCAGGTCCTCACTGTGTGACAAATATAGCAGGAATGCAGGCATTGGAGCTTCCTGGATGTATCTGGGTAGTCTGGGGCCTTCCATGGCCCAGTACACACGTGCAGTTCAGGTTGCCTCTGGGGGCAAGCATATGCACACGTACACGTGTGCTCACACATGCACCCACAGGTCTCCAGCTCTCATAGGTGTCTTTTTGTTGTTGTTGTACCAGGATTTGAACCAGGGGATACTTACGTTCCAAATACAGGTCTGAACAAATACCTAAACCAGGCACTGGGATAACAGATAGAAGTCAGAAAACCATTCTCTGTGGAAAAATTAAGCTAGAAGAGAACCCCAAAGAGACCCCCCCAAAAGGTGACAAGCTGGGGTTGGGGTTGTGGCTCAGCGGTAGAGCACTCGCCTAGCACGTGCGAGGTGCTGGGTCCAACACTCAGCACCACATAAAAGTAAATAAATAAAAATAAAGGTATTGTGTCCAACTACAACTAGAAACTAAAAGGTGACAAGCTGTAAGACCTATTGTGTCTGGAAGGAGCAAGGTGATGTTCTGGCCCTCTGAGTCCTTGCCAAGACCATACCTGGGAGATTTGGCCAGTGGCAGGCCTCAAGCAGTGAGGGACCACGGAGCAGGCTCTGTGAGAACAGTCTGGGCAGAAGGGACCATTTGGCTTGGAATAGAGTCAACTTGGGATTGAGCCATCTGAAGTGCTGTCACAGGGCACAGGCCATGTGTAGCCACAGGAGACAGAGCTAGTTTGAACTTGTTGATGGAAGCCACAATAAGACCACTTGGAATGACTGATCCCAGAATGCCAGTGGAAGGAAGGAGCCTCCCATCAGTAGAGGTGTGCCAGCAGAGCTCAACCGACCCCTGGGTGGAGGCTGCAGCTAGATGACCTCGAAAGGTACTTTCGACCCCGAGATTCCATGACTCTGGCATTTGAATTCAACTTATTCATGCTACAGATGAGGAAACTGAGGCCCAGAGAGATGCAGGGAATGTTTGAGGTCACACAAAGCGTTATTGGTCCTCTGAGAACTAGACTCAGGAGTCCTCATGCTCCATCTTGGATCCTCCCACTCCTTGGATGTTTGGGCCAGAACCAACCTCGTGGCCCAGAGATCCAGAAGCTCCTCTCTTCATTTGGCATCCTGGGTGGTCTGACACCCTGTGGTCTTTCCCAGCCCCTGCCTGGACTCAGCTGATGGATGAGCTCCTTGTTGAACCAGCTCTGGCTCTACAGATGGATGCTCTCAGGCTGAAAGGAGATCCACATTTGACCCAGAGCCAGATGTGTAGCAAAGAGAAGTGGGAAAATGGGAGATCCAGTGACTTGATGGGGGGCTGCAGAGCCTGGGGGCTATGGCTAGGATCCATAGACCTGGTGAACCCCTCAGAAACTTGGCACATAGTAGGTGTTCCATAGATCACATGGAGACAAGGAGGAAAAAAATCTTCCTCTGGAGCAGGGATGTTAGGAATGCCAGTGAATGAAGCTAAGTGTCCTGCAGACTCTTAGCAGAAATCCCGAGGCCTGGGACGTGGGTCTTTGGAAAGAGCCCTCATCCTGGACCCCACCACCACCCCAGCCTTTCTCCCCTGAGAAGAACTCCCCGGTCCAGCCTTTTCCCTCTGTCCTTGCTTGTGAAACCAAAATGACTTCTGTCCTATCCATCAGCGCAAGGCAACTTGCTAAAGTGCCAAGAGATTTCTGCAGAAGAGGGGCTTCTTGTCACTAAGAATGCCACAAAACAGAAGACTCCACCCACAGACCAAGCCCTTCATGAGTCAGTGAAATTTCCATAGGGGATTAGGGGTTGGGAGAACAGACAGGTCTGACCCCAGGTGACCTGGGGACAAAACTGGAGTATGGACCTCCAATCTCCCAGTACACAGGTATTTTCTCACCTGCCCTTTGCATGTTCTGGTGACAAACTACTTTCCACTGTTTCATGGGCCCTTTGCAATTACAAATGAGGCAACCATTATTACCCTCATTTTAGGAAAAAGAACTAAAGGCAAGAGAGGCACAGCATCTTTCCAACTATCTTTCCTTAAAAATCAAGAATGTGGTGAGTTAATTGGGGGCAGGGGAGTTGGTAATAGAAATGGTGACTTAGGAAAGCACACCTGATGATGGAGTTCCAGGCCCATTTCAAGGCCATGAGGGACATTTGTGAAGCAGTGAGTTCAAAACATCACTATGGATAGGCTGACTGAGACCCACTTGAACAATTAGCGTGTATCGTGTGTGTGTGTTTGGGCTCTATGATAGGTAGGCCCAGAAAGACTAATATTTTTGTTGTTTCATTGGGAGTTCTGGGGATGGAACCCTAAGCCTCACGCATGCCAGGCAAGTGCTCTACCACTAAACCACACCCTAGCCCAGGGATCATTACTTTTAACAAGCACATCAGGAGAATCTGACATGTGGCCAGATTTAGAAATAACTGCTTAAGGTAGCCAGAGTCTTCCAGTCCAAAGGCAGGGCAAGTCCTGGGAAGAAATACCTCTGGAGGATACATATTTCCATGAATTTCAACCGTACTTCTGGTGATAACATGGGAGCAGGGGCTGTGTGGATATTGACTAGCTAACCATCCATCACCACTTCCTCTTCCCTTTCAGATCCCAGTCTGTTCATCCACTTCTGAGCAGCCAGCATGTGAGATGCTGCACTATGGGGGCTTGATCTTGATTAGTCTCAGCATATTTGACTCACTTGCAAAGGTTTTTTAAAATAGTAGTAATTGGGCCTTACTTCCAGAGATTAAATTGGTCCAGGAGAGCAGTCTGAGCACTGGTATTTTTTTAAAGCACACCAGGAAATTCTAATGGGTAGCCAGGATTGAGAGTACTGACCTCAGTCAGCCTCGATAATTGTAACTTCTTTGCCATGTGGTTGGCTTCAGTTTGGCATATGACAATTCTGTACAGTGAGAGGCATTAACAGAAAGCTGCTGAAATGTACTGGGCAAGGTCACTTTGTTCTGAAAAAGTGACCCAAAGCAAAGCCATGACTTCTTCCTGTCTTGGGGTCTTATTGAATGAGAGTGCCATCCTGGGAGCTGATTAGCCACCTTATGACTATGAGGAGACAGGCTTCAGGACAGAAGTCAAGAACAGAAGGATGGAGGGAACTGGCCTCTTGGATTCGAATAAACCCACTATTGAAACACCCTTATGGAGGACTTCTTCTGTGGGATAGTTAATGAGCGTATTATGTAAGCCTTTTATTTTATTTTATTTATTTGAGGCCAAATGCTCTTTCCATTTGATGGGAGAGGAAAACAAAGCTCAGAGAGGTTAAGTTACAAAAAAAGATCATAGAACTAGTTAGTAGCTTTAGTTGAGATGAAGGTTAGACCTTTTTCCATAAACCAAGTGCACACACGCACACACACACACACACACACACACACACACACACAATCCCTCAAACCCTAGGTGGTATAGCATAGTAGAAAAAATCATTGAGCTTTGAGGAGAGATCTGAGGTGGAGAGGTGGGTGTATGGGGATAAAGGCCACATAGCGGTGATAATCAGGTCAAGCATCCTGTGGGTGTCTCCTGCTGGGAGGCAGGGGAGGGGCAGCTGGTGCCTGCTCTGACTCCATCAGCCAGTAATTAAAACTTGACAAAAAGATTAATATACAGGGGACAATTTTAATCAGAGACTCCTGGAGCATTAGTGCTGGCACAGCCTAAAGAGACCATGTCATCCGGCCTCCTTATTGTATAGATGGGGAAACTGAGGCAGGCACAGGGAGCAACTGGCCTTAGTTTCTTGAAGGAGTCTGGGGGTCAGAGGTCAAGGTGCCCCATGTGATTTCCTGGTCAAAACTCTTCCTCTGCCCTAGTATCACATACATATGGGATAGCTTTAATTATCTTATTATACCATTCAACTTGTCACTGATTCCCAGGGCCTCAGCAAAGGCCTACACCTCAAGATTACTTTTGTACACACTCTGCTTGGCTCCAGGAGGCTGAAGGGATGAGGGTGAATTGAGGAGCTCAGGGAAGCTGAGTTTGGTCACCTCCCAGGGTTCAGGTCAATTAGGGTGCTGAGCTGGGGGATAGTTAGCCTGAGGACATGGCCTTGGCCTTTTTCACTAGAGGGGTTGGAAATGTCACTCATCCATTATCCCAGCCCCTCAATTTGCCAAGTGCTGTCTGAAATCTTAACTGAGATCCACACTCCCCACCAAAGAGAGGGGTTCATTCCTTTTCAAAATGTTTCTATTTTTCTTTCAATGAGACACATTCTTTGTAAGGACATCCACAGAACGCCTCAGGGCATAAGGCCAAAATCCACTTCTCTGCATCCCCTCTACCAATACCCAGCCATAGGCACTGGGAAGAGTTTCTTGTCTAACCTTCTAGACTTCTCTTTCCCCACACCTTTAGGTCTATTGCATGTCCCCTATTGTCACATGGGGACATTGTAACATCCCTGGTGCCTTGCAGGAGGGAGGAGGTCCACTTTGGGATCCTCCCTTCCCTATGCCCTCCTAGGCGACTGTCCTCTGTCTCAGTCTGCTGTCCAGTCAAAGCCCCGAGCTGGCTCACAAGGTGCCTAGTGCCAACTGGAAAAGCATGTCCCTCTAGGCACATAATTGAGAAGAGAGTCCCTGTTCTTGAGGGTGGATGCTCTTTTCCTCTAGGGCAGTGTGAGGAACACCGGGGACCTTGCTTCATGGCCACAATGTCTCCACCTCTGCCCTGTATGTCCACCGACACTGTCACTGCCTTGAACCAGGCTTCCTCCCAGAGACTGCAGTGGCCCCCGTCTTCCCACCAGCTTCCCTGCTTCTCATTGGTCCCTCCAATGCCCCTGCTCCCTGTAGCCAGATGGATTGATGTCACAAGCAAAGTAGATCATGTCCCTCCTAGGCTAAGCCCCTCAATTATTTCCTCTTGCCTCCAGTCAAGGGCACACTCCTTGAGGATGACACTTAGGGATCTTTCCCTATTATTAGCACAAATGTGACTGCACTAGGAACAGGGCCTGTGTGCAGCAGGCTCCCTCACATGTGTGAATTCTGCTTCTACCACTTGCTGGCTGTGTGGCCTCTGGCAATCCAGAGAACCTGGCTACCTCTCAACTTCCTCATCTGCAAAATGGCCATGATGATAATAAGAGCATCTGCTTCGCTGCATTATACAGAATAGGAAATCAGGGAATTTGGGTCAAAGAGCTCAGAAAAGTACCTATGAGATGAGGCCCTGGTAGCCCATGAGCACTTGAAGATCAGTGTCCCAAACGGCCCTCCACCCGAGACCTGAGCCCAGCTCCAGGCAAGTGGGGAAAGGGAGTTCCATGTGATACAGACGGGGACAGAGGTCACTGTGAGACCGCTTACCCTGGACTCACTTCCAGGAGCTGAAAGGAAGATCTGACTGTGGCAGGTCACTTCCTGGAATGAGTCCTTTGAAGGGGACAGAGTTATAAGAACAGGCCCCAAGGGCCCTTTAGCTCCTGCCCTATGGCCTGGGAGAGAAGGAGGCCAGAAGACTTAGGGGATCCACAGAAGCTCCTGAGCCTCAGGTCTCTCATCCACAAAATGAAGTTCTGAATGACATCACAGAGTGGCTGTGGAACTTAAGGGAATAACTCACAGAACACCACCACAATGCCTAGAATATAGTAGGTGCTCAATAAACCCCTGGGGTAGGAAGAAAAGGGAAGACTGTGGACCCTCAGTCCAGAGTGAAGCATGAAATGCTCTGGGCCACCTGTAGCCTAGGGGGTAGGTGACATGACAAAGCACTTCCCAGGTACTTTAGGAGTGCTACTGGCTTTCTATGTGAGCCACGTGGGCAAGGTGGGGTGGAGGAAATATAGCAGTACCGCGATGCACAGGAGACACAGGGAGAGGGCAGCTGTGCTTTTCACTCGATGCTCCTCATTGTCCGTATCTGGAAAGTGGGGATCATCTTGGCAGGTGCACAGGCCTATTGTAAAGCTGAACAAAGCTATTGAGTGGGAAAGTCCACCATAGCGAATGTGGACGTTTACTGGCTCCTCATTGGCCAGAGAAGCCATTTGGAGTCATGATTCACAGTGCTGCCTTTGGAGTCTGGTTGAGGTAGGTACAATTGTGGTTTATTCTTCCTCAACCAGCACACCTAGGCAAGTCACTCAACACCCCTTAGTGACAGTTTTGGTTTTTTTGTCTCTAGAATAGCAATAATAATTATACCCATTTTACAGGATTTGGGAGAAAATTCCTCAATGAGACCACTTCAGTGAAACTTCTAGCCCATGTAAATAGTTACTGTGTAGCTATTGACTTTTTTTCCATTCTGTGGATGGAACCAAGGGACTTATACATGCTAGACAAGCACTGTACCACCACAGTCTCACTGCCTTGCCCAGGCCAGTCTTGAACTTGTTATCCTTCTGCCTCAGTCTTCTGAGTAGCTGGGTTTTCAGGTATGCACCACTGTGCCTTGCCTAATATATAGTATTTTTTAAGATAACATTATTCTTTAAGGAGAGAACGTGTGTCTTAAACCTATAGGCAGGTAGAGTCACATGCCTATAATCCCAGCATCTCAGGAGGCTGAGACAGGAGGATCACAAGTTTGAGGCCAGTCTCATCAATTTATCAAGGCCCTGGAGTGAGACCCTATCTCAAAATAAGAAAATAAAAAGGGATGAGAATGTAGCTTAGTGGTGGAGCATCCCTGGATTAAGCCTCCACAGCCAATAAATACATAAGTAAATAAATAGATAAATAATTCCTTCTCTTGATGCTGCTAATGAAGCCAGAGAATACATCCAACTGACACTCAAGAAATCTTCCATAGCCAAAAAAAGTCCTTAGCTCTCAGGAACATTATTGTATTATGGACTATGATCTCTGGAAGAACTGTTCAAGATTGTTTATTCCAATCACCTCATTATACAGTTGGCCAAACTAAGACTCAGAGTGCAGAACAGATACTCCCCAAAGCTCATGAATGCCATGGCTAGACCTAGGACCAAGGCCTCCTGACAGGAAACCAGTATCCCAAGTTCACCAAGGTAGTTCCTGACTTGGAGTTGCTTCTAAGTGGAAGGGATTCATCCCCCGGCAGAAGACAATTGCTATGGCCTCCCCAGAATCTCAACAGCTTAGAGCCTACTCCCTGTGCTCTGCTGGCCTTGTTCAAGGCCACCCCTAGCTGGTGGCCTAGGTTGGCCTCAGCCTGCCCCCCACAGCAGCCTAGGCCAGGTGCTCTGTGATTGCTTCCTGTCCTCACAGGCTCTGCTTGTTTGCTCTGTCGCTGCTTCCTCACCCCCCAGCACACCAGAGGCACTGACCAACAGTGTGGGACTCCAGGGGCCAGCACCCAGCCTGCTCTCAGAGGTTGGCCAGCCCTCCCCAGACCTACCACCTGGAGCCCAGGAACCCAGCCAGACTCTGGAGACACCCCCCTCAGCACTCCCTCCAGTTTCCCGCCTCCTACACTCACCCCCTCCCCAGCAGCGGGTCCTGCCTCCATCTGGGGGAGAAGCCAAAAAATCAACAGGTGGCCATCCCCAGTGAAGTCCTGGCAAGCCTCAGGCTGAAGGGGACCAAGGCCCCCCTTCTCCCAGCCCACCCCCATTCCCAGCCCCAGCCCAGGGGAACTTGGGCAGTGGCTCCAGATGACAGTGCCTCATGGCAGGACTTGGAAACTGCTGAGGTGGGGATGTGTGGGAGGAGGAGTGAGGTTCCTAAGTCTGTCCCTGAAGGTCTCAGCGACTAGGATTAAAAAGTCCAAGGCAGACAGACAACAGACCTTGACTTCACACTGGCCACTCTCCACATGACATTAGAGCCAGGTCTTCACATGGTCTCTTCTGTCAAATGGGGCCTGCCTACTGTGATCCTTGGCCCAGGGCTGTTGGAGGTGGACACGAGCTGTCTGCAGGTGCATAAGGCCTGTTGGGCAGGGGGGGCAGGGAGTTGGGCCACTCACTTGTCCTAGGTCACTGGGGCCTGAGGGGTTTCAGTTCTCCAATCTGGACAGTCTCTGGCAAACTGGGACACACTCGTCATGCAAACAGTAGGTTCCACTGTGTGTCTCTGAAGACTCTCTCCCACCCCACATAACTCCTACAGTGTTTTGGGGTGTAGAAGACTCCCCCCAACAAATCTTCCTGATTCTTCTTCAGGGAAACTTCCTGGCCTTATATCATTTGGAACCTTCTTCTCCATCCTCTTCCTCTCTCTGCATCTGTGTCCACAGGTGTTCTTGCCATTCTAGGCCTTGTCCCTTCTGTCCCTCTGCCACAGGACCCATCGTCTTTCCTCTGAGTTCCCTGGGTCCCTGCCACACAGGCACACACTGACCATTGCTTTTCCACTCTGTCTAGGCACATGGACTCACCCCCATCACACACACACACACACACACACACACACACACACACACACACACACTGTTCACCTGAACCTCAGCAGGAAGGATTTCAGTTTGGCCTAGGCACCTGCTGACCCTCAGTAGGATCAGGCCTCAGAGATACGTGAGAGGGGAAGTCACACACTTTTCCTCCTCAGGAGCAGAGCCTTTAAATGTAGAAGAGTTGTGAGGAGCAGGGTGTCATCTGGGAGAGGAGGGTCAGCTGCCATGAGTTCTTCATAGCCCATGGTCTGCTTCAGGGGCCCCTGGGTGGTTTTCTTTCCCCAGAGCCCCTGCCATCGAGGCCAAGGCAGGCAAGGCCAGGAGCAGCACACCCCTGAATTCCATCCCGTTGGTGCTGGACTGGAGGTGCTGGTGGCAGTGTGTGCATTGTGTCTATTTTGGGGGGCATCAATGGTGAGGAAGCAATGGGAGGGAGCAGCCCCTTGGAGGCTGTTCCTTTTCTTCAGCTGGGGACATGCCCTGAGCTGGCTGGGGCAAGGGACACAGGCATGGAAAGGACACTGCCCTCTCCTTGGGGCCCCTGGCTGCTGGCTCACACTGCCCCTCCTCAGCCCCAGAGAAAATCTCTGTCAGCAGGATTCCTCCTATCCTGATGCTGGGGCCATGCTGATCCAGCACAGCCAACCTCCCAGAAGCCCTCCTTGTGGTGGCCTCAAAAACACAGACTGAGGGAGGCCCAGAGAGCTGGAGTGAGGGAGATACTGGCGCCTAAGAGACCCACAGTGCAGGAGAGCTGAGGGACAGCAGAGCTGGGGAGAAATGGTGCAGCTCAGAGATGGAGAGCAAGAGACAGACGCTGGGCAGGCACCCCTGTGGGTCAGCAAGATGGCGCTGCAGCAGACAGACCCAGCAAGCAGGCAGGACCCTGAAGAAGAGCAAGGGCCCATGCAAGAGAGAACAACCAAACCAAGACAGAAAGAGGCAGAAAGCAAGCCTGGCTGAGAGAGAGAAGAGGAGCAGCAGAAGGAAGAGAGAGAAACAGGACTGGGGTGGTCACAGGAAAGAAGGGGCCCAGGAAGTCAGAGGCAGCAAGAAAGGCTTGGGTGGCCAGGATGGGTGGCCGCAGTGCCCCTTGGGCTCACAGACACAGGGCCACCCAGCTTGGGCCAGTCAGGGCTGTTTGCAGAAGGAAGCCCCAGCTCAGTGGTCAGGTGCCCCAGGCCTGGCGGCGGTGGCCCCTGCACTTCATGACATTCATGTTCCAAGCTGTGGGTGCTGAGGCCAGGCTGTGGAGGCCCCACAGCACCTCTGCTCCCACCCAAAGGGGGCCTGGGCCTGGGCTGGGGCAGGAGGGCAGCCAGGCCTCTGCCGCAGTCCGGCTGCAGCAAACTAAGGGGGGGGCAGGGGGTGACGAACAACTTGTGTAGATTGATACAGCACGAGTGGGAGCCGTTTATTGTAGGACAGGAGGGGTATTTATACATTCCACACAGCTTATCTTAATTATCATAAACTAGATACAGCAGTCAACCAATAAGAAATCTCCACACTTAATGGCTTGCTGGCATTACTTCACAAACCACTCCCTCTGGCATTTTGCCAGGCGCCATCCAGACTTGTTTACAGACTCTAACAGGCCTCCAGAGAAGAGGGGGACGGTGGTGGCAGAGGGGCCTTGGAGCCTCTGGCCAAGCTCTGGGGAGGAAGGTGAAGGGGGAATGTTGTCCCTCACCCTGGGGTAATATCCAGTGAGGGCGCTCCTTTCTCTATGGGTGTTGATCTCCCCATTCACCCCAGGCAGAGCAAACTCAGGCAGGTGAAGGCCATGGAGAAGCCAAGAGTATGTGCCCTGGCTCAGGGGACAGCTGCCACTCCACTCCAGCTGCCTGTGGCCTTGTAAGTGTGAGCCCAGGATTACTAGATTGACAGAGATTTTTTTCGAAGTTATAAATCTGGAATTTTATGTAGAAAACTCCTGAATTTTCAGTGATGGCTAATCATTTGTTCTTGATGTAGGCATGATGGGAGCCAAAGGAGACACTCAGAAGGTTCTAAGTGGTCCAGGTGCCTGTTTATAGCCATCTCTGGGGCCCACCTCACCTCTGACCATCGGCACATGGATAACTACACCAGCATCCTGAGAAGAATCCAAACCTTGCCTAACGTCATGCCCTTGGAGAGCTGGTGGAATGTTCCACCAGGAGGAAGCCACCTGGCACCCGCACTGCATGGGTGGAGACACATGGTCCAAGATGCCAGGCCCCTGGATGGCCCATTTACTGGCCAGGGGTCTTGCTCTCTCTTTTCCTTCCAAAGCCCCCACCTCCTCCTATCTCTGTTCTTCAAAGCTTTGGGGACACCCTCTGCCTGAGCCTGATCCAAAGGCCTGGTACAGCCCACACATGGCCAGAGCTGGCCTTGACCCACAACCACTGAGAGTCCTGTCCTTCCTTCCTCTGGCACTTGAATTCCCAGGCCAGCACCCTGGCAGGGCCTGGTGCAGAAGTGGAGGGACGGGACAAAGGGGACAGTGTGTGCTGGTGTGTGCTGAGAGTGGCCTTCCTCAGGCCTCTTCCACCCCACGCCTTCCCACTCTACAGCCCACACCACCAGCCAAGCATCACAAGGGTTAACTGGTTACCCCCAGCTGGGATCATGGAAACATAGGACAGGAACAGACCTGGAGGTCATCTGTCAGGGGTAGAGGAGTGATTTTAATGACCCAATTCAGCTGCACTGGAAGACCTCTCACCCCCACCCCAGCCTGGGTGGAGGAAGAGGTGAGGCCAGCAAGGACCTCGAGGCTGGGAGCCCCTGAAGGGTACAGCCTGGCTGCACGGTACCCTCCTTGACAGTGCCCCCTACCCCCAGTAGTGCCACGGGTTGCGAGAAGCACACAGCCCTTGGCTGAATAATTGACTAACAGGCAGGATGAATGGTAGCAGGAGAGACTGTTGAGGGACAGCATGCTGAACCAAGAGCCAATGCCAAGGACCGTAGGAGTAGCATTGCTCAAATTCACTAAGCTAAGGAGAGGCTCCCACACTAGCAGACTCTGCTCTTCATTTTTTTTTAAACTTTTATTTTTAGTTGTAGATGGACACGATCCTTTTATTTTATTTATTGTTATGTGGTCCTGAAGATTGAACTCACTGCGTCACACATGCTAGGCAAGTTCTCTACCCCAGTCCGACTCTTGAGTTTCTTTGGGCTTCCTAGTCCAGCTTATGCTTCCCAGTCTTCTCAGTTCCATTCACAGCATGATCTTAAATGAGAAGACTCCCTCTGACACTTCTGTGGACAGAATGAGGAGAAAAAAAATGAGCTGGTTGCAGCAAGAAGGCTTCATCTCAGACATCAAGAAGGACTTCCAGAATGTGGGACTCACCACAGAGGCAGCCAGCCAAGTGCACTCTGCAGTCTCCTGAACTGAAGAGCTGGAAGCCAAATGGATGGGGAAATAACATCAGAGCTAGGTGAGGAGAGGCTGGGGTGACATTTCTCTGTTGGCTCCCAAGATGGTGGGAGTAGCAATCCACCTAATTTCCAATCTACCAGTCTGGAGAGCATGGAACCCAGGAATGTTCCCAGCCCAAGGTCGATGTTACCAATTGGAGGTGGAAGCCCATGGTCACTACTGCTTTTTTTCTTCCCCCCAAACCACTCAATGAGTAGAACCCAACCGAAGCAGATGGAGCCAGGCTCAGCCTCTATCTCTACTCCAGAGAAGCCCCTGAATCAATGTGGACTTGTTGGCTCAAGGCCCCATGGTGGGTAGGGCTGGGCTGGAAGACAGAGAAGAAACCGGTGGGAGGGGGACATCACAGGGGCCACCTGTCTCCATCCCAAGGCAGGGGAAGCGAGAAAGACACAGCCATCTCTTGGGAACTCTCAATATCACTTTAAAGGGTGACCCTGCAGGGAGAAGCCAGCCCTGTGCAAGCTGCGAAGTGTGCTGCCAGAAGGTGAGAGCCATCCTGAGGTTGCCCTCCTCCCAGCCTTCCCTACCTGAGGGCCTCCACAGGAATACACCTCCCCAGGTCCCCAGGTGCCAGGAGAGCTAGGAGGTGGTTAGGGGCAAAGAGCCAGGTGGTATGAGTGGGGCCTAAAGGAAGCTGCTTTGCCTCCCTGCTTGGGACAGTAGAGAGAGCCCCTCCTTCCCACACCTCCTGCCCCCCTCCCACCATGCCATTCTGCAGCCATCTGAGTCCCTTGTTCTCCAGGAGGCCACCTCTTCTCTGACATCATCTGTAGTCAATTCCCCTGAGGGCCATCCCCAATTTTCATTTCCTCTCACTAATCCTCACACACAGTCCCTTCACATACCCAGAACAGCCTCTGTCCCGAGCTGGTTCCACTCACCAGATCTGTGTCGCAGCTCACAAACCCCAGGCTCTCAGCTGGGACAGGATCACAGAGTTCATCATCTCCAGTCCCCTTCCTCCTCCAGGGCCTTGTGGTGGGGATGGGAGTGGGAAGAGGAGCCAGGGCCCCACAGGGTTGGTAAGCAGAAGGCAGGTGGGATTCTGGCCCCCACTCGTCCTTGGCCAGGAACCTTGTGCAGTTTACAACCTGGATGCTCTCCACAGTGGCTCTGGATGAGCCTAGGGAGGCATGCTCAGAAAAATGGGACTGGATCCCACTTGGAGTCCCTACAAAAAGAAAATTCCAAGAAGGTTATAGTAAGTGAACAGCTCAGGAGGTGAAAAGTCACAAAGGAAGTTGATCTTCAAGCTGCATTTGAAGCAAATGTGAAGATGGAATGGGCCTTCCATCTCTGGAATTCCTGTAGTTAGAGAGTGAGGTCCAGGGTTGGGAACAGATTGGAGCAGTGGGCAGAGATAAGGTTCACAAAGGAAGACCTGGGGCCAGGCACGGTGACGCATGCCTACGGTACTATCAGCTCCGGAGGCTGAGGCAGGAGGATTATGAGTTCAAAACTAACCTCAGCATTTAGCAAGGCCCTAAGCAACTCAGTGAAACTCTGTCTCTCAATAAAATACAAAAAGGGCCCTGGGGTGTGGCTCAGGGTTTAAGTGCCCCTGGGTTCAATCTCTAGTACAAACAAAAACCAAGGAAGACTTGGGAGGTCTGTGCAGTGTGGAACTTTAGGTCACATCAGGTGGCTAAGGCCCATGATGGATAAAGGGATAGGGAAGTCAGGTGAAAAAGGGCTTATGGCCCTGTCTTAGGTCCCGTCACTGCCCGAGGTGGTAGAGAACCAGGGTCTGTGTTCTAGTTCAGCCTCGCCCATGTGCCTGGTCTGGCAAGTGCCTCCTTCTGGGCGCAGGATCCCAAAGTTGTAAAGAATCACTAGAACAGCAAAACGCATTCCAGCTTTCTCAGGGCTGAAGGGAACCCGTTTCTATCCTCTGTCATCTACACCCAACTGATCATTCACGCCTAGTTCAAATATCACCTCCTCTGGGAGGCCTTCCCTGATGCCAAGCCCTGACATCTCATCAGCTCCCATGACTTCTTGGACTCCAAGGATCACCACACAGACATGGTTTCTCTCAGTTTCTCTGACACCCCTACAAAACTAAGAGCCTCTGAGCATGGCTCTTGAGGAGCAGGCAACGGATTGGGTGGACGAGAGAAGCCAAGTGGACACATGCTCACACCTGGGTCTCAGAAGGACAGTCAACTTGACAACTGGGTCAAGGAGTAAAGGTTCACGGATATTCTCTCAGCCAGGCCCCAGGCCATGATTGGCATCAGGGTGAGGGCTTGTTGGCCGGGTCAGGGAGGCAGGCTGGGAGGACTGGCTGTGGAGGGGGATTCCTATTCCTGCCCATCCTAGGTCCTCTTCCTGCCTGTTCCCCTTCCCCCTAAGTCTGGTGTTGAGCTCTGGATAAGCTGCAGGAAGCCAAGGCAGAGGATATCCAAGGGACTCTGACCCATTCCTCTGATAGGCATCGTGTCCATGTTCCGTCTTGCTCAACATGCCAGAACTGTCCCAGCTGCCCCTTCTCTGGTCACCCTGGAGGGCTCTGCCTGACCCTCTAGGGATCCCAGGCCCTGTTCTGTATGTCTACCATGCCATTCCTCCCACCAACTCGGCCTGGACCCAGCATGGCCAAGCCAGGAGAAGAGAAGCCAGGGAGCCTGACTTCTGGGATTCTGGCCTCAGCTTTGCCCTTAACCTGTGGGTTCCTGTCGTGGTGTGTGTGATCCTGGCTGACCCTCAGATTGTCCTCACTGAGGACTGAAAGGCAAGGTGAGAGGCTCCAGAGGAGAACAGAAGAGGACTGACTTGGGTGCGGAAGGCTGGCCCTCACTGAAGCCTGGCCCTCACCACCCTGGAGAAGCCATGTCCGGTGCCCCCCTGTCTTCCCACCGGCCTGAGCCTGCACCCGCTCGGCCCCAGGCTGAGGAAGCATCATCCTGCTTCGCTATTGCAGACCCATCATCTCAGCTCAGGCTTCCTGCGCAGGCCCCCGTTAGCCTGATGCTTTGTTCTCACGTGCAATGGTCAGATCGCTTGGCCTGGACCTTGGGGAGGAGGGAGAGGAGGGACGGAGAGAAGGGAAGGCAGAGGGGAGGGCAGGAGGGAGGGATGGAGGGAGAGGGAGGGCAGGGGCGGGGAGGGAGCCGGAGGACAAACTCGACGCTAATTAAGTCTCATTAAAAAATGAAGACGACAATAAGGAATAAGGACAAGAAGAAAGAAAACCCCAGTGGAGGGGGAGGGAGAGGCTTGCTGAGGAAGCAGAACAGCAGTGAGAGAGAGAGAGAGAGAGAAAGAGAGAGAGAGAGAGAGAGAGAGAGAGAGAGAGAGAGAGAGAGAGAGCTAGCGCAGGCACAAGCACGCCCCCAAAAGACACGCGCACACCCCGCTCTCCCTCCTGGCAGGCTGGCCCCATGCTTCCCCGCTCGGCCCTGCCCTGCCCCAGCCTGACACCGTCCTACTTAGGCCCAGAGCCTGGGCTGCCTTCCGGAGCCCAGGGCTGCAGCCCTCAGGACACAGCACACTCAGATTCCAGTCCTGGCTCAGCGCCTCCCAAGCTCTGGGCTTCGGGCTCATCTCCTCCTGGGACCTCAAATAGAGAACCCTCATAGATATAAACTCATAGATATGTATCTGGCCAGACATTGTCTTAGAACTTCCTTTTGCCCTTCTCCTTTCTTAGAACTCCTGTTTCCTGCATCCCTTGTTTTCTTTTTGGGATTATCCCTTAATTTAAAAAAAAATAATATTTTTTTTGTTATACATGGACAAAAGATCTTTATTTTGTTTACCTTTTCTGTGGTTCTGACTCCTGTGTGCAAGGCAAGTGCTCTGCCTCTGAACCAGCCCCATCCCTTCATTTTAGTAATATTGTTAGTCTCTTGAGAAAAGATATTTGGGGACATAAGATTTGGAAATCTATATGAAAATGATTAGTTGATGGAATTTCAGGTTGAATATAATCTGAATACATTGCTTGATATTATTTTGGCAGTTTCAGTATTATTCTGATTCTTGACTTTATATTTGTCTTATTTTTCCTCTTTTAAAAGCTTTTTATCTCTGATCTTACGTTTCACGATAATATATATTTAAGGGCTGGGGATGTGGCTCAAGCGGTAGCGCGCTCGCCTGGCATGCGTGCGGCCCGGGTTCGATCCTCAGCACCACATACCAACAAAGATGTTGTGTCCACCGAGAACTAAAAAATAAATATTAAAAATTCTCTCTCTCTCTCTCCTCTCTCCTCTCTCACTCTCTCTTTAAAAAAAAAAATATATATATATATATTTAAAATTTTTCACTTATTGTGTTATATAGTGGTATATTGGTTTCTTTCACTTCTTTTTTTAAAAAAAATATTTTCTTTTTAGTTATATATGACAATAAAATGTATTTTGACTTAGTATACATATATGAAATATAACTTTTCATTCTTATGGTTGAATAGAGTATGTCCATTTCATTTTATTCTATTCCCCTCCCTTCCTTTCATTCCCCTTTGCCTAATCCAGTGAGCTTCTGTTGTTTCCCCCACCCCTATTGTGTGTTAGCACCCCCAGAGCAGAGAATATTCAGTCTTTGGTTTTTAGGGATTGGCTCATTTCACTTAGCATGATAGTCTTCAGTTCCATCCACGTACCGACAAATGCCATAATTTTATACTTCTTTATGGTTGATTAATTGCATATTTATACCACAATTTCTTTATCCATTCAACTGTTAAAGGCACTTAGGTAAGTTCCAGAGCATAGCTATTGTGAATTGAGCTGCTATAACCACCACTATAGCATGATGGTTTTAAGTTCTTTGGGTATATGCCAAGGAGTGGGATTACTGGGTCAAATGGTGGTTCTATTCCAAGTTTTCTGGAATTAATAATATTGCAGTCCCACCAGCAATATATTAGTATACCTTTCTCCCCACATCCCTGCCAATATTTGTTACTACTTGTATTCTTGATAATCGCCATCCTGGCTGTCCTTCAGTTCTATGAATTCTTTTAAACATTATTTCTTTAATATTCTCCTTTGATTTTCCCTGGTCTCCCCTTCTGGAATGATTATAATTGAATATGAGCCTTAAAATTTATTTATTTTAATATTTGTCATCTGTTTTCCATTTTCTTTGGCTTTTGTTCTATTTTTCAGGAGAATCCTTCATTTTATCTTGATTTGTTTTTTTCTCCTGTTTTGCTTGTCATCATTTCAATTTCAGTGTTTTGATCTTTAAACATTTCTTAACATCCTTTTGCTTTGTGTATGTGATATTATCTCTAATTTCAGCAATGAAGATAACAATAGACTTTTTGTAAGAGCTGTATGAAAATTAAGAGCAATAATACCAGTACATCACTTAGAAAAGTCCCTGGTACATAGAAAGCACTCAGTCATGTTAGCTATTTTTCATTTAAGGATATCAGAGATTTTTGAAGTTTTGTTCTGTGTCTGTATTTTCTGTTGTGGGTTTTGTCATCTTTGTTTTTGTCTCTTTTATGGGATGGAACTTTTTCTCAAGTGTCTAAGGGGTTCAGTAAGTGAACATTTTTTTAAAAGCATGACACTAAGAATGTTACCCAAAGCTCTCTAGTTGTAGTTTTGGTGTATTGCCATGGACTCTTCCCTAAAGGACGTTGAAGCCTTCACTCTTGGACAGTGTGATTGAGGTGAATCACCTTTTCTGCGGGGAGAGCCCTTGATATCATTTAAGTGCACCCTCTTTGGATTTATTCACTTTTCCAGAAAAATTATTTTCTATTTTTTTCCTTGGGAGAAGGAGTTTAGATAATAGGTATTATTGGAACCTATGTGGATAGTAGGTGATAGGCCTCACCCTCAAAAACCTTTTATTTATTTATTTCTTGGTGAGGTGCCTCATTCTTGTCCTATACTATACCTGACTCTGTTAAGTTGGAGCTTGTTCCTTTCAGTTTCTTCAGAGACCAAAGTCTGATGTCTTGTAGAGGAAGAATTCATAGTCCTTTAATTGCAATAAGTAGATAGGTAGGTTCCTTGGAGATCAGACTACTTTGCGTACTTTCATATAAAAGTTTTAAGTCTTGTAAATACATGATTCATCTATGCATTTTATATTTCTAACTTCTAAGCTTTTAAGCACTTTGGAGAAAATATACTAGCTTCTTTTAGGAAGTCCCTTGGATTTCTGAGCTGCTGAGTTAGTGACTTTAAAATTTTTTCTGGGGCTGGGGATGGGGCTCAATTGGTAGCACACTTGCCTAGAGTGTGTGAGGCACTGGGTTCGGTTCTCAATACCACATAAATATTTTGAGACATGTCTCACAATGCTTAAACTTGCAACTCTATTTTAGCCTTTCTGATAAAATGAGCCTCTAAGCCCAGTTTAATGACTTTTTCTGAATCTGTTTTCTACCTTCCAAAAATAGGTATTTATCACTTGACATTTGTCTTTTTTAATATTTTCTCTTCATGTTGTGGGTTTTTTTTTAAATTAATGTTTGTTTTTGGTAAGTTTTTGGGAAGGGGCTGTTCTGGCATGTTTTAAAATCTAATATGTATTTCCTTTCATCACTGTTAATTTTCCTTTTATTTTTTACTTCCTACTTCCTAGGATTCTTTGGATTTCATATTTTTGTAACAGTTTTGTCATAAATCTATCAAGTTCTGTGAGTTATCCCAAAGGACTTTTAAAAAAATACATAAAAATAAATAAATAAATAAATAAATATATTGTGTCTATCTACAACTAAAAAAAAAAAGATTCCATCTTACCCCAGTCAGAATGGCTAGTATCAAGAATATTAAAAAAAATAGCTGGACACTGTGGCATTTGCCTGTAATCTCAGTGACTTGAGAGGCTGAGGCAGAAGGATCACAAATTTGAGGCCAGCCTCAGCAACTTACTGAGTCCTTGTCTCAAAATAAATAAAAAAGGATAGTTGATGTAGCTCAATGGTAAAGTGTCCCTGTGTTCAATCCCCAGGACAAACACAAAAATAAATGCTGTTATGGACCTGTGAGAAGAGGAACCCTTGTACACTGTTGATGGGAGTGTAAACTAGTACAGCCACTGTGGTAATCAGTGGGGAGTTTCCTCAAAACCTAAAAATAGAAATATCATATGATCTAACTGTACTATTCCTGGGTGTATACCTGAAGGATACCTTCATACATATGTTTATTGCAGCACATATCACATTAACTAGCTTCTTTTAGGAACTCCCTTGGATTTCTGAGCTGCTGAGTTAGTGACCTTTTTAAAAAATTTTCTGGGGCTGTGGATGTGGCTCAATTGGTAGCGCTCTTGCCTAGAGTGTGTGAGGCACTGGGTTTGGTTCTCAGCACCCCATAAATGTGAAATAAAGATACTGTGTCCACCTAAAAACTAAAGAAATAAATATTTATTTTTTTTATATTTCTGGGAATTGAAACTCAGGGGAGTTCTCCCATTGAGCTACATGCCCAACCGTTTTTACATTCTATTTTGAGATGTGTCTCACAATGCTTGAGCTTGCAACTCTATTTTAGCCTTTCTGGTAAACTGAGCTTCCAAGCCGAATTTAATGACTTTTTCTGAATCTCTTTTCTACCTTCCAAAAATAGGTAGTTATCAAGTCTTTTGTCTTTTTTAATATTTGTCTTTTTTAATATTCTCTCTTGATGTTGTGGGTTTGTTTCTAAAAAAAATTTAATGATTGTTTGATGGGAGTGTAAACTAGTACAGCCACTGTGGTAATCAGTGGGGAGTTTCCTCAAAACCTAAAAATAGAAATATCATATGATCTAACTGTACTACTCCTGGGTGTATACATGAAGGATACCTGCATACCTATGTTTATTGCAGCATATATCACATTAACTGTTATGTGCTATTAGCCAAGGTGCCTGTTAATGGGTGAATGAGTAAATAAAATGGAGACTACATATACTATGGAGTATTATTCAACTATAGAGAAAAATGAAATTGTGATCTGTAGGCAAATGGATAGAACTGGAGAAAAACATGGTATAAGAAATAAGCTAGACTTAGACAAATATCACATGTACTGTCATGTGTGATCTAGAGGGAAAAAAAGATTAAGTAGAAGGGAGACTATTAAGAAAAAGGGCATCATGGGAGGGAAGGATTGAAGGGACAGTGGGTGAGAATATATGAATATACATGTGTGAATATACCACAATGAAACTTTTTATTTTGTATAATTAATATGCACTGATAAAAATTTGGTTTTGGATTGGGCCAAAGGAATATGGAAAATCCTGATGAACTATTCTTGTGATAATATATACCTGTGCAGTAACCCAAAACCTCATGTCTTCTAGTTTAATTGTATCTCCTTTGATTGAATTGTATTAAATACATATGGAAAGTTTTTGTAATTTGTGTCCATATTTATATTCTCCATGAAGACTCTCACCCTTGTATTCTACATCACTGCTTTGAAAAATAGGTTGTTATACAATTTAGGCCTCAAAATACGTGGCTGTCATACCTGAACTTGAGTTTTCCAAGGTTCGGTTAGTGAGGTACTTAAGAGACTGCATTTAGCATAGAGAACTATAATCACTATTGAGCTACCTTATGTTGCTTTCATTGTTATTGTTGGAAGGTGACCATCTAAACTGTAGAAAAGAGAAACGGTGCTGGTTTTATGAAGTGGTTTTATGTCCTGCTATTTTGCTAAATTATTGTATTTAAATTTTTCTAATTTCCTGAGTATTCTAAGTATACATTCTATTTCTAAAAATTAATACATTCCCCTTTTGTTAAATTATTATTTTCCTATTCAATAGTTCAAACATACTGTTGTATAAGCATTTTTATTAGTATGTTATTGGAGTTTGGTTTATCTTTAGGTCTCCTCCCTTAAGTTAAGTGATACCAGTTCTGAACATCTAAAGTCCTCCAAATGGCAATCCCCGAATGTTACCTTTCTGAATTTCGAAATACTGAAAGTTGAAATTCCCAGAACCACAGTTCCCATTGTGGATACACGGGGGTAGGGGGGTATTATATGATAAGAGTACAAATTTGATGCTAAGTAGGAAAGGGGTTGGTGCTTTTACAGTTATATATGAGATAGCTGCATAATGATATATGGAATGAATGTTGGAAACCCAGTAAAACATTATTTTGGGTGTGTCTGTGAGAGTATTTCCAGTGTAGATTGGTGAGAGATTCTCGAGTGGACTAGAATCAGAAGATCCAGAAGCATAGCACACTGGATGGGACAAGTTAATAGGGACTTCCTTTCATGTATAAATGAATTGTAGAAGAATTTTTAAACAGAGCAGTACTAGTTAGAAAATGAGCATGAATGGATTTTTTTGAGGAACACCGTGTGCCCTAAAAGAAAAAAGAAGCTATATATTATGATGTAAGGCTTCAAAATATAACTAAAGATTGTGAGGTCTTATAGACTCTTCTTGCAGTTGCCAATTTCTATTCTTGTGATATGTTTTTTGATATGTCAGATTTTCCTTTTAGTTTTTTTTAAAAAAATTAAATGCATTTTAAAATAATTTACTATGGTGGGTATTTCATTAGTATCATTTCTAATACTGGAGGTATAAATTGTGTAAAGAATTTTTTGAGTTCTGATTTGTTGTATGCATTATTTGCAGATTTAACTGTGCAAGTGCATTTTCACAACATTGACTGTATGGGAGAGTGAAATATGTAAAAATGTAAAAAATTCCTCAGTAAATGAAGAGGTGTTCTTTTTTGTACATCTATGTTTATGAAAGATTAAATCTATCTTTAGTATCTCCATTGTTTAGGTCATGACCCCTTGTGGGTCTTGATTGAGTTCATCAAGAAACTTAGATTATTCATCTTTGTATTTCATAGAACCATTGTTCTAACACTGGGTACACAGAATTACCAATTTGCATTTGTACGTTTAGCTTGTTAGCCTATTTGAGTAGTTTGTATGCTCATAACTCATTATCTGTGCAGTTGTTGGTAGTATATTTGAGTGTGCTTGCAAAAAATATATATTATTGCCTATTATAATTTGTAAATTGAAGTAATCTGATATGTTTTGTGTTTCTTGAATCCCATTATGAAAATGTAATTGCCCTTTTAAGAAAATTTTAAGCTGTTTTTTTTCCAGAATTATATTTTTGGAGTTTTGGTCTTTCAGGATATCAGCATTTAGGATTATGTCATTCCAGATTGTGTGTTCAGGATCGTGACCCAAACCCATAGGTAGGATATAAACAGATGTTTTGAATAACAAACTGTGCTAGATCCTTTTGTATACATTATAGTAATTAGTTTAATCTTTGCAGTAACATTGTGAGTTTGGGAGCATTATTTCATTTTTACTAATAAGGAAATGAAATGTGTAACAAGGTTAAAGAATTTACCATTATTAAATGGCAAAATAAGCTTTAAAGTGACTAGATGTTGAGTTGACTTTTTTGGAATTTGATTTCTAATTTGTATCACTATTGTGAAGATTCATAATCATAATATAGGTATATGAAAGTGCTTTGTGAAAGTGCAGAAGATACATGTTATCATTGCCTCTTGTTAATATATTTTCAGTATGATTTATGTTAGGTATTTGGTCTGAGAAAATGGCAAAAGTGGCTTTGGAAAAAAAATTACAGTAGAATGTGTTATTTGTATTTTAAAAAAGTAAACTCATATACTTAAAATTATAAAGTTTATAGTATTGGTTTTATTTTAGGAAATTAAAGCTTTATTCAAATGTTTCTTGCAAAAACAAATAGTTTGCATCTAATAGATAGGCAAAGATATCTGGAATTATATTTGAGTTGGCAGATGTTTATCTAGTTTAGTGAAATTGATAAGGAAGAGAGAGGCCTGGGTATGTGGCTCAGTAGTAGAGCACTTGCCTAGCATGTTAAGGTTGTGGGTTCATTCCCTGAAATCTTCTCTTCAAACCTAGCAGAAGTACTTTCTGAAAAGATAAGAGATAAAGGATGATTACATGAAAAATCATAAAAAGTTTCAATCAGAATCCATAAAACAGTGACAGGATGGACAATAATTAAAAAATCAAGTAATTGTATGTTCTAAAATATTAAAAACAGTATCACTGTAGTAGTTTTAGTAACTTTTAAGTTTGACAGCACTGGGAAAAAGATTATAGGCCACTTTATGAAAATAAATACAAATAGCAAATAACAGGTGAGCTCAAGGCTTCTTATCCATTCAGTACATGGCAAGGATTTAAACTAGGTTGAACTGGCTATACGTGCACTGCCTTTCAAAAGGTATCTTGGGCTGAGAGAGCAGCTCAGTTGCACATGATTCCGGGATTCTTTTTTTTTTTTTATTAAAGAGAGAGAGAGAGAGAGAGAGAGAGAGAGAGAGAGAGAGAGAATTTTTTAATATTTCTTTTTCAGTTTTTCGGTGGACACAACCTCTTTATTTTATTTTTATGTGATACTGAATATCAAACCCGGTGTCCCGTGCATGCCAGGAGAGCATGTTATTGCTTGAGCCACATCCCCAGCCCAATTCCGAGATTCTTACAATCAGCTTTCCTTAATTTCTTAAACTTTTGATTATACTAGATATGTTCTTTTGAGAGAAAAATTAATCTTCACAATTCAAAATAACTTCAGGTTTGGTGAAATACTCATGGCCTTGCTCATGGCATTCAGATACATGATCACAGCCTCTTTGCTTTTCGTTGACCTGTTATTTCCGTTTTTTTCTTCTTACTTTTCTTTGAGAACTATTTATTGGTAATGAGATTGTTTTAAAGAATGCTGGTTTTATTCCTCTTGTTACTGTCAAGAATGAATATTTCATAACCATTTCTCTCTCTCTCTCTCTCTCTCTGGTCAGTCTGTAAGTTTCTCTCTCTCTTTCTCTCTCTCTCTTTCTCTCTCTCTCTCTCTCTCTCTCTCTCTCTTACACACACACACATACACACACACACACTAATTTGTTTTTTTTATCTTCTCCAACTTTTTCTGAGTCCTAATGTCTTTTTTTAAATGTGGGGCTGATTTTCAAAATCAGTGCCTCATACAAGCTAGGCAAGCACTCTACCACATAGATAAAACCCCAGCTCAGTCCAACTGTCTTGATCTGAGAATTTTAGTATGTTGGCCTGGAATATTCTGCCATCATAAGTCATAGTCTAAGCCTTGTATACAACAACATAGATTATTTCAGAAGGAGAATTTTAAGACATTCTTTTTTGGGGTGGGGGGCAGGTATGGTGAATACCAGGGATTGAACCCAGGGCCACTGGGCCACTGAGCCACATCCCTAGCCTTATTTTGAATTTTTATTTAGAGACAGGGTCTCACTGAGTTGCTTAGTGCCTCACTGTTGCTGAGGCTAGCTTTGAACTCAAGATCTTCCTGAATGTTAAGACATTCTTTTACAAAATTTGCTTAAAAATGTGATAGGTAATGTATTACAAAAAGAAAGAAAAAAACCTGTGATCAGAATCAGAAGGCTAATTATACATTTAATAACTTTGCATACATCAGAGCAATCATCATGAGGCGTGGGAAAATCAAATAACAATTCTCAAACATGATTAGTACATTCATTGGCGGGAACAGGTCGGGCAGGAGTGATAGGTCAGTCCTAAGAAGGGGGGTACATTCAAATTTATTGGTTTGGGCCCTGTATGCCTACGTGCCAAACTGCACAGGGTCCAGGTTATTTATCTACTAAGTGGTCAGGGGGAATATCTACTGGGCAGTCCCGGGAATTGTCTTAACAGCTACAGGAATTCCAGGTTTTGTAGTGTAGCATAGGAACTTAACAATACCTGGTCCTTTACATTTTAACTCAGGCTTTGCAGCTTAGAAAGTTTACAATATGTGGTCTTTTACACTTTATCTTCAATTTCAATTTCTTTTACTCTTACAGTATAAATGAAGATTTATGCCCATAGGGAATTTATAATCTGGTTGGAGATGAGATGAACCATAAACACTTGAAAAATTAAATGAAAGCAAGAAAATAATTACATAATAATCCTGGCTTAATGAGATTAATTATATAAAGTGTTTAACAGAGTGCCTAATACATGGTAAATACTTTGAAGTGCTTATTTTCTTCCGTTTTGACTAAACACTAAAAGTTCCATAAAATAATATTTACATATAGAGATTTGTTTTGTTTTTAAATGATAGTAAATGTGCTTGAGTTTCAGAGAGATTTCTATGAGCTAAGTGGGTTCAAATTGAATATTGGTAGAATATGAAAAGAAAAAGTGTTTGGGGAGGTTAGCAGGAAAAGGGAAAGGCAAACAGCAAGGCATTGACCTGGAAAAGTTCAGTTCTATCTGAAGATTCATTGCTTTAGTTGAAGCCCAGAGTGTGTGAGCAGGGATTATGAAAGGTGAAGCTAGGAAGAGTAGTCTGGGACAGATTGTGGATATCCTTATTGTGCTTGGAAGAGGCTGGTGCCAAAGTCTGGCTGGGCACAAATAACTGAGCCGTCACAAAGCCTTGTAGATTCAAACAGCCACTCTTAATTTCCCAACTCTCACCGGCACTGCACACACCACACAGGAACACACTCCCTCTACCGGGCTCTGTCCAATCCCCCCCCCCAAGAACTCACAGGAACTCCAAAGTAGCAGGCGCCTGAGGTAGCAAGAGCTGCCCCATTGCCCGACAGTAAAGGTCAAATATGCAATTCAATCAATCCAGCCTCACAGCAATTATATACAGCTTAACTCAAATCATCATCTCAATGGTTCGCTGGCATCACCTTTCAACCATTCCCTCTGGCAAATGCCAGGAGTCATTCTGACTGGGCTGTGGCTCTCAACAGGCTGGACTTTATATGCCACCTGAGATTTATAGGTTTACACTTTATACATAGAGAATGAATGCTTTAAATATAGAAAAGTAGGCCCCCTGAAGAATGCTACTTTAAGGATGAATGTACATATCAAAAGAATTTTATTGGTTTAAAATGTGTTTAGAACCCCTTTGGAGCAATAAACATCATACAGTATAGAAGATTTGCCATTTGCATGGCATGCTTTCTGAGACCATTTCAAATCCTCAGATTTTAACATTGTAAGATTTTTGTACAAATCTTTACTTGCCCTGAATGTATTTCTATTGAGTCTTATGTTTCTTGTATATACTACTATTCTACATGCTAATATTCTTTTCAACTTTAGTGAATGTTTTATTTTACTTTATGAATTATTTTTGATCAGGTTGGAGTATTTGGCGAATCAGTTCAATGATTGTTTTTTTTTTTAATCTCAAACATTTTGTGGACTTGTTCACATTCATAGCTACAAGTTATTACCAAATTTGATAATCTGTTCCTTTTCAGGTTAAGAGCTATCATTTTCTTAGTCTTTACACTTTCCCTTCTTCCAATATTGTTATTAAGAGTTTGGCTTTCTTTGGTGGTGATGAGAAAGACATTCTTTATGAAGAAACTTTGTGGGCTGGGGTTGTGGCCCACTGGTAGAGTGCTTGCCTAGCATGTGCAAGCACTGGGTTTGGTCCTCAGCACCACATAAAGATAAATAAATAAAATAAAGATAATGTGTCTAACTACAACTAAAAAAATACTTAACAAAAGAAACTCAGGGTTTTAAAAAATAACATTTTTTATTAGTTGCTCAAGACAATACAATGATCTCGACATATCATACATTTGATTCAAATAGGGTATGAATTCTCATTTTTCCACGTGTACAAACTGCAGGAGCACATTGGTTATACATCCATGTGTATACATACAGCAATCCTAGTGTCAGTTGTATTCTGCTGCCCTTCCTATCCACCCCCTCCCCGCTCCTCCCCTCCCATCACCTCTCTCTACCCATTCTACTGTGACACTTATTTCTCTCTTTTTTCTTCCCTTCCCCCTCACACCTTCGTATATGTATTTTGTGTAACCATGAGGGTCTCCTTCCATCTTCCGTGAAATTCCCCTTCTCCCTCCCATTCCCTCCCACCTCTTTTCCTTGTTTCATGGTAATCTTCTTCTCATGCTCTTCCTCCCTACACTGTTTTGAGTCACCTCCCTTAAATCAGAGAAGACATTCAGCATTTGTTTTTTAGGGATTGTCTAACTTTGCTTAGCATAATCTGCTCTAATGCCATCCATTTTCCTGCAAATGCCATGATTTTGTTATTTTTTAGTGCTGAGTAATACTCCATTGTGTATAAATGCCTCATGATGATTGCTCTGGTGTATGCAAAGTTATTAAATGTATAATTAGCCTTCTGATTCTGATCACAGGCCAAAAGGAAGGAGGATCACCAAGTTCCAGGACAGCTTTGGAAACTAAGTGATTTAAGCTAAATGATTTAAACTTTGGAAACTAAGTGATTTAAAAATAAAAAGGGCTAGGGATGTGACTTATTGGTAAAAGATCCCTGGGTTCAGTCTCCAATACCCCAAGCAAACATTGAACCTTAGCAAAAAACAAACAAACAACAAAAAAGGTTGTTTTTTTTTTCCAAAGGCCCTAATTCCTGAGAAAAATCAAGTCTAGTGGAGTTTTAGACATCACATATACCCAGACACTGAGTGAGCCCTTTTTAGGATTCTTTTGAATGTCTCCCCATTATACATGTATCTCACATCTTGACAGATATGTTCTTGGCAGAACATGGAAGTAAAAAGGAAAGTTGAACCAGATTTCTCCCTGCTTATTGTAATGCAAAAACATCAATAATAACATCTAGCTCTCAGCCTTCTGTGGTGGTGCATGCCTATAATAACCAGCAGCTCCAGAGGCTGAGGCAGGAGGATCTTGAGTTCAAAGCCAGCCTCAGCAAAATTGAGGCACTAAGCAATTCAGTGACTCTGTCTGTAAATAAAATACAAAATAGGGCTGGGGATATTGCTCAATGGTTGAGTGCCCCTGGGTTTAATCCCTGGTACAAATAAGTAATTAATTAAATAAATAAGAAACCTAGCTATCATTGAAAAATCCAGGACAAATGCTAAACTAGATGGATCCCTTAGGACAAGAGGCATGGAAACTTGTAGGAAATGACTGTAACACTGATCCCTCTGAGGTAGTGCAGTGGTTCTCAATCCTAGCAACCTCTAAGCATCACTGGGGAGCTCTTAAAACATGCCAATACTTGTTTTGGATTCCAGTTCTTCCTAGAGACTCAGATTTCACTGGTATTAAGATGGAACCTGAGAATCAGGATTTGGGTAGCACCACTTTCAAGCAAGATCTACCTGTTCCTTAAGGGCCAGTGTTCCAAAAGCAGCGTGATGCAGGCATTCAGTGATTCAGACAATAGGAACAACAGGGACCCTACCACATTCTCCATACCAGTGGGTATGTTGTTACCTTGGGCTGAAAGAGTGGAGAGTGGCCCACATCACAGAACTCCCACCTCATGACACGTGACACAGTGAGAAAGAGTGCACGTGATCCTTTTAAACATTTAATTAAGCAACTCCTACACTGTCATGACAAAATGAAACTTGTTGAGGGTTACAGAGTTTAATGAGAAATAAAAATAAAAAATTCTCACAAAAGCTCCATTTAAGCCTATTATAAGTGCTGCACTCTCTTCTGAACATGGATTTTGAAAACAACTGTCAAAATGTAAATTCTCAGCACCCTAAAAATGACTTATCATTTTGATTCAATCTATAAGTTGATGATCATATTTCCAGTGCCAAATTTTGACATATGAGAACTGCAATAGCAAAGAATAGAAATGCATCTTGTTTGCCCAAGTCCTCCCCAAGACTCGCCCACCCTGTGGGTTCCCCAGAAAGCACAGGGATGGTCCAAAGAGCCAGTCAGTAAGGCAGCATTTGCTATGCTTTGCTGCTCTGAATTCAGTTCTGCTGCTTTGCATTGAACTCTGTACAAATGTTCTGGATGATCCTGGGGTTGGATTTGTACAGGTTGTCAAACTCATCCACAAAGAAGGAGAGGTCTCTGGCAGGGTGAGTGGCAATGACCTCCAGCTTGTCCTGTGCAGCCCATGCAACCCTTATTGCACAGGTGATCACTCCTATGGGGACAAAGATCAGATGAAACAAATGCCCCTAAGTGTTGTTGATGAATCTTTGCCGTTTTGCTGCCCTGTCAGCACAACCCAATCCCAAATCAGAAATATGTCAAGCAAAAGAAAAAACTCCCATGGAACTCTAGGTTCTAGAATTAAGATCAGGTATGGCCATTCATTCATCCATTCATTCAAGAAATACTTTTGAGCATCCACTTCAGAGAGGAGGTAACAATCTTTAGTGGGGAAAATGGAGAGACTGCCTGCTGTGATAGTTCTTGATTTGGTTGGGGGCAGTTGGATATCAGGTACTTGACCTTACTCTACAAACTCCTATTCCTATACCACCTTCAGGTTAACCAGGGTGGATGCACAGGATGGCCAGGAAACAGAGGGCAGAACCTGAGGTGGTCTTCCTGCCCAGGCACCTGCCCTGCAGCCCCCTTTCTGCCAGTGGCCCATCTCATCTTCTAGGTGTACAGTCCTGCTTATTAGGAGCTATCAATGCTTCACATAGCTCTGGTCTAATATGCTTTCAGTTATCCATCATGCTGCATATTAACTGCCAGTCCCTTTTCTCACCTCTCCAGCTTGTTTTCTCTGAATATCATCTCAATTAGGAGAAGTTAGCCTTTGGTTTTAAAATGCTGGTTAAGTGGCCATGGGAACTGAGCTTAGACTGAGCAAGCCCATGTTTCTGCTCAAAGAAAGAAAGAAAGAATATCCCCCTATAAAGACTAGAAAACAGTATGCAACTTTTCAGATCTTTGAGACCACCCTTGCACAGAACCTTCTACTGTCAATTCTGACAGATGGTTGTTAACTCTGGACTTGGATTATCCTAGGAACACAATGCTCATTGCATTTTTAGATGAATCACAGTGTTTGGCTGAGCAGGAACCCACCTCCATGTAATTTGTATCTATTGGTCCCAGTTCTTTAAAGCTTCTCAGAATATGATCCCCTGAGAACTCTCATTTCCAACAGTCTTCTCATTCCCTCACTTCCTGGGTGAGGCCCAAAGAAGGTTCCTAGAGAAATAAGTGAGGGTGGGACTGAATGTGAGCTTGGACAGATGTGCTAGAAAAAGCCCTGGGCTGATGAGCCAAGAGCTGGCCCATGAGCCACTGACTCTGGGATTTGGAGCAGATAGCTTATGACCCTTGAACCAACTCTGCTGATGTGAGACCAAGGGAATTTGTGACAACTGGCACAAAGAACATCACCATCTCACCATTGTGAAGGTGCCCCACAGACTCTGCAAAAGGCAAGTCCCTGAGAAGACCTTGCCTGAATGCATTGTCTAGATACTTTGGTTTCTGGAAGTCAGCACCACCTGTTCATTAAGAATTGTCTTAGGAAGGATTTAAAGCAGCTCTCAAGAATACAAAAAATCCTGAAAAAATAACCCATATTAAAAGTATGCACAGAAAAGGGAAAAATAATTGACCACTGCATTGTGTGAGTTTTGTACCCTAGCACTTAGAGGTCTCCAGTTCCTCTGACTACTTTATTCAGTTTTATCATTGTTATTGCTACTATTTTTCTTTTTCTTAGTTGTAGATGGCTACAATACCTTTTATTTATTTATTTTTATGTGGTGCTAAGGATCAAACCCAATGCCTCACACTTGTTAGGCAAGTGCTCTACCACTGAGTTACAACCCCAGCCCATTTAATATTACTATTATTATTATCATTTTGGGTTTCTTCAGGCTATTATATTTTCATGCTATTTTATGGCACTTTTGAGAAAATATATATTAATTCATAAATGTGATTTATTTTCTAAACACTTAAGTACTTTGTTCATTTTTTGTGTTCTTTTAAATAATTATTTCTTAATTTTAGGTGGACACAATATCTTTATTTCATTTTTTTTATGTAGTGCTGAGGATCGAACCCAGTGCCCCATGCGAGTACACTATCACTTGAGCTACATCCTCAGCCCTCATTTTTTGTGTGTTTTTGAGCCTTCTCTCAACAACTTAGAAATTTTTATATGGAAATATCACTTTTAAATATTCTGAATCAAAATTTCTTAGGGTTTTCCCCCCAAACCCTCAATATCTAATTTACAAACATAGTACGACTTCCTTAAAGAACACTATTAGTCTTTAAAAGGTATTAAGGACAAATTGGTGTCTTCAACACAGCTAGGGATTTGTTTTTCTTTCATAGAAAGTGAAAAATAGAATTCCCTTTTAGTGTCTCAAGGCCTGGTGGGAAAAGCCTCAGGATGTAGGAGGTCAAGGAAAGGCTCCCTGTTTTCATATAGATGATTGTACTTTCTCCTTTACCTTATGGTTGAGTGGTCATGCGACTGATACGGTCTATGAGTTATGAAAGGAAATGACACATGTAATGTCTTGGCTTGAGCAAGACACATGGGGCCTCTCTTCTCTGCCATCTACCAGCAATATTCTGCACAGAGGCTTTCCCATAGGATTTTTATCAGGGAAGAAATAAGAAATGACAGAAAACAGATCTGCATATGGTCCATAGGGGGTACATAAAATGACCAAAATATAAACCTATAAAAAGCCACCACAATTGGAAAGTATTGATTACTCTAGCATAACTTCACTTAATCCAATTAATGTATAGGTCCACTAGTGAAGTACTCAGCGAGAAAGAAAACAATATAGAAACTATCCCTGTGTTATTTGTACCTCCTCAAAGAAAAGATAATAAGATTTTAACTGAAAAATGCTTACTTGATGTTCATTTCAAAGGGTACCCATTTAGTTTATTAACAAGAATTACATCTTTTTAAAAAAATTGTTATCATTTTGTCTAGTTAAAACATCCTGAATCTTCTCAAGTTCTTGAACAAAATAAGAATGTCAATATTTATCTTATATATGTATGTAATTCATGAAAGAATATAAGAAACACAAAGTTTACACTAAGATAATGTAGTATTGATATGTAAAGTAATGAAATTCTTGAGTTAAACTGTAGTCTCTCCTACATAGGTCTAGATATAGATCAGGCTGCCATGACAAGTATGAAAGTGATTTTTGGCATAAAGAATCAGAGTTTGGGATCTTGGTTATAATTCTTAGAAACTCTTTCTTTCATTAATTGTTTACATTACATAAATAATCTGAGGTTATTCATATTTTTAGAAGGTTTTAACCTTTCAGTGTTTTACTTTGAATGTAAAGCTCAGGCATTTCCAACTTGGGGAAGCCTGGCAGATGTATACCCCTTATGGGTGATTATTGTGATACACACATCTTTTTCCTTTGCTGGACTTGGGCATATGTCTTATTCCATGTGTTAATGAGCTCTTTCCCTTGGCCCCTTTCTGAGCTCTCAAAAGCCATAGGTACAGGTGGAGTGGGTAAAATTCTTATAAGAAGCACAAATATTATTGAAAAATGTGTTCCTGTCTTCTGGAGAAGCACAGCAGACTGAGTGTCCCCTAAAACAAGGGTGTAAGTTGTAGTTGGGATTTGTTTACTCAGGGATAACTTAGGTAAAACCTCAAGTCTTGAGGACTAACCTGAAACTTATTCTAGTTCTGAGACAAGATACATTCCAAGATTAAAAGAACCAAGTGAAAAATCAAATTTGGGACCCCAATGGTTCAAATTTAAGAGGTAAAGTTTAAGAGGTAGTTTTCCAATAGCCATGTTTTTATTAGATTGATTACACTTTCTGAGAGTTTGAATATTTCTAGAATATTTTGATTATTGATGCTTTCTTTGGTTATTTGAGCATTCAAATTAAAAAATGCTTAAGACACTATTGCCTCTTCCATTTTTTCCAATGTCCAAATGCATTGGATTTTTGTCAAAGAAGATAATCCTAAAATTTTCTTCTGGTTCACCAAAAGAAATCCAGGCATAATTTGCCCTTTTCTATTCTTTCTTTGAAGTCATTAAAATCCAGGCAATCTTGGTTCACAGATTGTCCCCACTGTTTGTCAGTAACTATCAATTCATCTTCCTTGTCTGTGCATTAAATTCTTAGTTCTTTTTTTTAAAAGAGAGAGAGAGAGAGAGAGAGAGAGAGAGAGAGAGAGAGAGTGTGTGTGTGTGTGTGTGAGAGAGAGAGAGAGAGGAGAGAATGTTGTTAATATTTTTTTATTTTTCAGTTTTCAGTGGACACAACATCTTTGTATGTGGGGCTGAGGATCGAACCCAAGCCTCAAGCATGCCAGGCAAGTGCACTACCGCTTCAGCCACATCCCAAGCCCAAATTCTTAGTTCTTAAAATTAAACACTTAAGATTTGTCTACTTTATATATATGTTATGCTTCAATTTTAAAAAGCTAATATATTTTTGGGCTGGGGTTGTGGCTCAGTGGTAGAGTGCCTAGGTGCCTAGCATGCGTGAGGCACTGGGTTCGATTCTCAGCACCACATATAAATAAATTAAATAAAGGTCCACTGAAAACTAAAAAAAATAAATATTTTTTTAAAAAAGCTAATATATTTTTTACACATATTTAATTTTACTACAACATAACTTTTTTGTGTGCATTCAACCAATATGCCTCCATTCATTATCTAGTCATTCATAATATTTGTGAGTACATATTTGTAATTCAAACTGACTTGAGTTCAAATCCAGATTCTGCGACCGCATTTTTACTCTCCCAAAGTTTGAATTCCTCATTTCTTGAATGTGATCATTGCTTATTTTCAGGGTTATTTTGAGGGTTAGCTGAAGTAATGTAAGTGAAGTACTTAATGCTGCAGATACTACATAGTAAGTCTTCAATAAATAGTAGAATTACCATTTTATAAATATAATGCTTCTATACAAAAAGGCAAATGGTGCTTGCTTATAGCCACAGTGAAGTTGATCCAGGTGAACAATTATTTTTTCTTCCAAGACAAGAAACAAATGGTACAAAAACATCAGTGAAAGAAACACAAAACACACAAGACCTGCTTCCCTTAATTAAACAGACAATAGAAGAAATCATAAATTGAGAGTAAAAAATGGAGTGTCCAGTCCTATTTTCAAGCTTTGTTTTTTAAGCCTGTCATGAACATCGTGTACTCCCATATTCATTCAAACAGTTTTGGTTTTGAAATTTTAAAGTCGATTTACAAATGCATGTATTATGTGTAAGTATTAATTGATGCACTGCCTATCTCAGTACCCTCAGTAAAAAAGTTCAACATAATAGTTTTATTACTATTATAATCCTAGTAAGCTTGCAAGTAGAAGAGGAAAGTAAAAACATAACACCCTGAGTGAACTTCCTTTACAGTGTTCATAAAATTTTGTTATTTTCTTGATGCCTATAAGACCTCACCCTAACCACTGAAGTTATTTCACAAATATTAAAATTGTTTTTGTTTCAAATTACTTTGTTAACAAATAAAAATTGTATAGTTTTATGGTGTACAAACATGATTTTTTAAAGTATGTATACAATGCCGAATGACTGAAACAATCTGATCCTAAAGTTTTCAATTACTATGTTTAGTCTTGGACTGCGATATTATCACTCAACTAATATTAACATAAGAAAGTAATGTTTGACTGTGAGAATTTTTCACCAAAAATATGATGTAGATAATTTTCGATATACATGCAATTGTAAGAATAATGCAGAGAGAGCCTGTGTGCTCTTTACTTCATTTCCCTTATTGTATGACTGTGCAAAATTATAATATAATATTGTAATCACAATATTGATATTTATACACCATGTTGCTGTTACTCAAACCACCTATTTTATTTGTACTCACTAGTGTGTGTGTGTGTGGGGGGGGATGTTGTATATAGCTTGATAATCTGTATAGTTTTATGTTGCACCAAACATACTCAGGATACTGAACATTTCCTTAACTACAAGGATCTTCAGTGTTAGTTGAAGTGTAAATTATTTTTTCTTTCTTTTTGGCCTGTCGATGTGATGAATGGCATTGATTGATTTTCTAACACTGATCCAACATTGCATACCTGAGAATAAGTACTATTTTGCCATGGTATACAGCTCTTTTAAAAATGTTGTATACTGTTTGCTAATAATTATTGGTGATTTTCATGTCTAAGTTCATGAGCAATATCAGCATTTCTCTTTTTTAAAACTATGTCTGCTGCTGGTATTAGAGAAATATTGAGAAAGACTATATGAAATTGTTTTTCAGTTTTTAAAATGTTTGCTAAATTTCTCTGGTGAATCCATTTGGGGCTGAGGATTTCTTATTCAGGAAATTTTTAATTGCAAATTTTACTTTTTAATGGTTTAATGGGATTGGATAGTTCATGGTTTTAAAATAATTGGTCAATTTTATCTAAATTATTGAATTTATGAGCATAAACTTGTTCAGAATGATGACTTATTACCCCTCCACTGGTTTCAGGTCTGTAGCAATAGCCTCAATTTTATCTTGATATTAGTGATTCTTTTTTCTTCTTTTTATTTCTGTCAGTCTTACCAGAGATTTACTAATTTTGTTGAATTTGTTTTTTGATATGTTAAGTATTTGTTTAATTAATTTTCTCTATTTTCCTATTATCTGATTCTCATGTATCTTTATTATAGTAATTGACAGAGGCATATGGTGAAGTCAGTGCTATAATTGTGGAAATATTAATTTCTCATTGTAATTTTGTTGGTTTGCACTTCCTGTATTTTGACACTCTCTAGTTTGATACATAATTAGGACTGTTATGTATTTCTGGTATATTGCTTTTCTCTTATTGAATTGCCATTTTTTATTTCTGATAAATTTTAGAAATATACTTTGTCTCTTATTAATTCAGTTATTCCTCCTTTTTAAATTTTTCTTATTTTTTATTTTTTTTTAGAGAGAGTGAGAGAGGAGAGAGAGAGATAGAGAGAGAGAATTTTTAATATTTATTTTTTTAGTTCTCGGCGGACACAACATCTTTGTTGGTATGTGGTGCTGAGGATCGAACCCGGGCCGCATGCATGCCAGGCGAGCGCGCCACCGCTTGAGCCACATCCCAGCCCTCCTCCTTTTTTTTTAAAAAAGATAATGTTTCTCTGGTTCATCTTTTACATCCTTTCACTTTAAGTCTACATATGTTGTTGAACTGAGAATGAATTTCTTTTAAATAAAATTTAATTAGGTGTGTATTTGTTTCATTGACCCTGCTGCCAACTTGTCTTTTCATTGGTGAATTTACACTGTTCACATTTAGTATAATTAATAATAAATTAAACTTAAATCTTTCACTGCGATTTTTTTGTGTGTGTGTCCTCTGGATTTGTTCCTCTGTTTTGCTTTCTCCGCCTTTTATGAGACACATAATCAAATTGTCCAGTTCCATATGGATTTGCGATAGTGTATTTCTGTATCAATCCTAAAGAAAAGTGGACAGCAAAAAAAAAATTGTATCTTTGAATGTTCCTTTTCTACTCCCAAGAAACCTCACCAAGTTAAGGGAAGTATGAGAGCAAACCTGGGCAGGAAAGTCCAGATACCTATTATCTTGAAGGCATGGCCTTCTCTGTGAACACAGAGTTAGGGTAAGTTAGTGTTACCTGTAGAAAGTTACTTTCTTGAATGTGTACAGTGATGGTTGCTCCTTGAGATTCTGGTCATACAAGTAAGCTAATGGTGATATGTCACTGATTCTGCCTCCTAATATGTGAATCTATCTTCTGGGGAGTTGCGTGATGGTGTGAACTGGAGGCACTGTGGAAAGGATTTATATCATTCTACACTCATTCATCCAGCCACCATTAGACAAAGCATCAAGAGGAAGAAGAGTCTCTACCTTGGTGAAACACCTTGAGGTACAGAGGTTCTATTTGTTCAGCCTTCCAAGAACTGAACTTTCTGAGAGCAGTCACTGATCTCTCCTAAGCTTTCCCTTACTAGTCATATATGTCTCATGTGGGCACTTTCTTGACTTTCCCAGAGCCCATCAGAGGGCCCTGGCACACTGGGCTGTGGACAAGACAGTCTTTTTGTATCATTTCTGTCAGTGTTGCTCTGGGAATTACAACATATAAATGTGACTTTCAACATACATAGATGACTTCTGTTGTTACCGGGATTTCCAATTGACTTCCCTTGCTTTGGAGCCATGCTACCTGGTACTGTAAGTAAGCTCCTGAATCAACAAAGGAAGGAAGTTATCAAGGAAAACACTGGCCTCCTTAGGTAAATTGTGTGAATCTCACTTCTGGTTGCTGTCATTATCTTTTTCTTTGTCTTTATTTTTTATAAGTTTAATTTTTTTTTCAGCATTAAGTTCTCTGGAATTATTTTGTTTAGAATTTATTCAGTTTCTTGTATCTATATATTTGTATCATTTTGCCAAGTTTTGTAAGTTATTTTTCATTATGTCTCTGAATACTCTTCCACACACACTCTACATTCCCTCTCCTTCTGGGACTCTGATAACACAAATACTGAATTTTGGAATATTGTCCATAGTACCAGAAAGTATTTAGTTTATTTAATTTGTTTTCTAGTTCATTTTTCTTTTTTGTTTAAATTGAGCAATTTTTTTAATCCATCAAGTCAACCATCCTTATCTTCTGTTATCTTCAATATATGATTGAGCCTTACAAGTCAGTTTAATAATGTTGTTATTGTACTTTTCAGGTTAACATTTTCCACTTGTTTCTTTTGTATGACTGCTAATTCTTGGTTGAAGTTTTTAATTTATTTTTTTTTTCATTTGCTCCATGAAAGTGTATTATTGATTGTTTAAGTAAATTTTCTGGCCATTAATTAAAACCCCTTGTCATGGTGCCAGCTGATTGTCTTTTCTCAGTAATGCTGTGATCTTCTTTGTTCTTGGTGTAACTAGATGATTTTGAATATATTTTACTACTAGCACACTCTGGATCTTCTAAAATCTCTTGTTCTACTAGATGAACACTCTTCTTAGCTTTAGCACTCAGATCCTGGCATTCTTCTGTGAGTTGTTTTTTTCTCTGACAGTTCAATTTTTAGAGCTTGTGTGGTATATTCTTGTCTAATCTTCCTTCTGGTACTGCTGGGGCTTCCACGGGTCTCTTCCACTGCAGATGTTTTGAAAGGGAAAAAGAGGTTTCTGACAGCAAGTACTACAAAGTATTTTTTATCAGTAAAGGAAGTCATTGATCCTAGGATGAAGTGGCTTCTGTGGCCAGAAATTTATTATGATGGGATTCTCCTAACTGTCACGAACAGAGAACAGAGTATTGTCAGTGAGCATCCTGGCCAGCACTCCTTTTCCCTGGCCTAGCATCTCTGGCAATGGCATGACTCAAACCCTCAGAAACAAAATGTTTTCCTAGGTTTGGCTGATGAGAAGACTAGGTGTTTAAAAAAATCTTCCTATCTTCTTATGTTGGGCTGCTCAGTGTGACTACATTTCTTTTGCTGTTGCTGCCCAGTGGTTTGGTGTCTCAGGCTGATATGAAGAGTGTTTCTTCTGGCTTCTATTGTTACAGGGGTTTGTAATTGACCTCCCTTTCTGTGGTGCCAGGCTACCTAGTATTCTAAGTAAGCTCCTGTACCAACAAGGGAAGGAAGAAAGCAACCTGGTCTACTCCTGGGTCAGCTTCTATTGAGGGTGGGAATCATGAGTCTTCTTACAGTTAAGGGGCTCTGCCAGTTCTGAGTGACAAACCAAATTGCCTTTCCCTTACCTCCTTTTGGGGTTTTTCTTTGGTTGCTCCTTATGTTTTTCTCATACTTTGTGGTTGTATATATTGGGGAAGAGCAGAGGCAAGTGTGTATATTGAAATCTTCTCCAGAACAAAAGCTGTAGATTATTTTTGAAAATAATTATTTTGAAAATACTATATAGTCGAAAAACCATTTCAAAGTACAATCAAAACTTCCTGTTACGAATCTGATAGAAATAGCAGATAAAGTTTAGCTAGGCCATTGTCCACAATATCATATGTGATCTAGACTTCATAAGCATCTACAGTTCACTTGTCTTCTCACTGAGTTACTCAAGTTATTCATGTGTTCTAATGTATCAGGCCAGTATAACAATTTTTCAATATATACTAAGAAAGCAACCCAAAAGTCTCCTTAATTTTTAGTTGCTCCCAATCATTCAACAATTAGAGGTTTATATTATAATTAATAATGCAATGTTCTGATAGATATAAGTATACAAAATCAGTTAAAATGTATACCTCATCCTTTCTAAATTAGAACCTATTAAAATAAAGACTAGGAAAAAAACAGAATAAATTTTCATTTATTTATAATTTATTTTGATTACATATCAGGTTTTTAAACTACTCTATATCTACACAAAGATATATTTTTAAAGACACACATACAATGCTTTACATGCCAGCACATCTAATTCAATAAATATGACACATCATAATATGCTATGGATTGGATATAAGATGCTCCCTGGAGAACTCAAGAGACAATGTAGGAGTGTTCAGAGGTGAAATGATTAGATTATGGGGGCCATAATGTAATAGGTGGATTAATTATTTTGGTGACTTAATAATTTGAAAGGAATACTGTACTGGGTAGTAACTGTAGTTAGGTATGGCATGACTGAAGGATTATGTCATTGGGAGCATGACTGTGAGGGTTATTTTGTCTCTAGTTGCTTGATATTTGCTTCCGGGAGCTTTCCTCTGCTGAGATATTCCACCATGATATTCTGTCTGAACTCAGCCCAAGAGCAATGGAACCAACTAACCAAGGACTGAGACTTCTGAAACCATGAGCCCAGGATAAACTTTATCTTCTCTAAATTATACTTGTCAGATATTTTGGTTACAGTGACTAAAAGCTGCTTAACACAATGTACTACAGGTAAAACTACATATATTATAAAATGAACAAAATTGTATTATTTTGATATTACAATACTTTTCCCAATGTAAATTAATAATAAATTAACATTAATGTTACTTACACAAAATGTTAATAAAACAGCAGATTCAAATTAAAAAAACTGAAAAAAAATTAAAAAGCAACTTTATATATCATATTTGCATATAAAAGTATTTATGCTGTAAGGTTAATTTTATAGTAGTCCAGAATATTTATTCATTTTTAAAATTCCTCCAGGGGAATTTATATCAAAAGGAAATGAGATATTTAATAAAGGTAACGTAAATGTGAGACATCATTTAATTATTTGCCCCATTTCCAATCTTAACATAAACCACTAACATGACTAAGTATGAATTACCATATTTGTAGTTTATGTAAATTAAAAGATTAAAAAGTTATGTCTGTAGCTAAGGAAAATAAGTAAAACATTTTACAACTGCTTATCAATTCTAAAGCCAGTGATTTGATTTCAATTGTTCTATCCATAAGAATCAATAAAATACTATTTTTTAAGGACAGGAAATAAGATGAGTTAAAGATTGAAATAATGCTAAGCACCTGAATCTTTCAACAGCATAATCATACTCTGAAAACTTGAGAATGAATAAATGATTGTTAATATTTTTAGAGATTTCAAATAAAGAACCTTTGTTTGCCTCGACCCCTCGCCAGCAAAGGAAACACGACACAGGATTCTTCCTTCAGCAGTTTATTCAGGCCTTTGTTTAGACATGTCTTTTAGCTTGTTTCTCTCTCGAACACTCCTCCTGTGTGCCCCAGCCTTAATAAAGCAGATAAAGCCCCAATGCACAACTGCCACGTGGACTTTTCTCATAGGGTGCCAAGTCACAGCGTGCCAACTCATTCTGATAAGGAGTTGTTTGTCACAGACTACAGCGGAAACCAGCACCATCTTGTAATGGCGGCCACAGTTCACAGAAACGGCTCACCACAGTTCCCCCTTTTTTGTTTTATTACGACAATACAGGCTAGAGTAGAGGTCCTATCCCACTGTGCAGAAGTGGCTGCATAGTATGGCCCAGCCTTAAGGAGGGCCCTTCCCCAAACCTGAGGCCATATCAGCTGACGCCTTTTTTTGTGGGGCGGGGAGTGGACGTCAAACCCGCATGCAATAGGACATGCTCCCCTTGAGGTCCACTCAAGTGGATCACTCAAGTGCAGTGCCTTGTCTCGCATCCTGTATCGTGAAGATGGTAGACGAAGGGGGACAGCTGAGGCTGTCTTTGTAGTGCAGACAAAATTAAGTTGGCAACACCCTAAGAGAAAGGCACGGACAACAGAGAGGGGGAGAAATTTGGTTGTGACATCTGCCATTGTTAGATAAAGGTCAAGATGTTCCCGTGGAGCACATATGTCATGGCCTTGTGAGCTGGCCACCTTGACATGCAGAACAAGGAATTGGGGGCCGGGCCCCGGGGGCCAGGGAAGGCTTGCTACCAGCAAGTTAACCTCTCTTGCTGTTGCATGTCAAGGGGAATCAAGTAGCCCCTGTCTTATGTCGTCCACAGCCCCTGCACTGCTTACCCATCTCTGGGGAGGCCCCATTCCCCTGTCTTAGGTTGCAGTGCAAGCGTGGAAGTTGCCCGTCACTGGGTACTACAAGATCAGCTCAGCGTGTTGTGGCCAACAGGACAGTGTTATGGTAACCGCCTCCATAAACAGGACCCATGACCATCACCATCAAATGGCAGGTGTAGTTGAACCGTAAGATTAGCTAGCAAAGATCCTAGTGCAGAAAGGCAGGGAGGAGAGGTATGCACAAAGGAAAGATATGGTAGAAGTTCCAGCATTAGAAGAGTGACAAAAGAAAGACATGTCGATCCCAGTGCAATGTTATAATAACTTGGGGTGTAACGACCATGTCAAAGGTTTACTGTTTAAGATGCACAAGCCAGACTTGTGGCGAGTTGCCATTTTCTAAAGCATCAAGAGCTTGTATGATCATAGCCTTATCCCGAGCATTGCGGGCCTTGAGACGACAGAGAAGCCACAAACAAAGAATCACACCAAAGCAACACATAGTGCCAAAAATGCCTACTCCCACCCACTCCTTAAAAAAGGAAAAGGCAGAAGATATCCAAGTGGTGAATTGACTCAAGGTCACTGGATCGACACGGGTGCTATTCAAAACAGCAATCTGAATTAGTTGAGACTGGATCAAGTTTTCTGCTTCCATGGACCAGGTTCCGGTAGATACTCCCCGATGATGCGTGAGGCCTTTCTGGAATTATTAAATCTGACAGAGGTTATGCACAAATGTTCCCGTTGGTCAATGCAACCCAAAAGCACCAGGTCAGACAATTCTTCTACTTGAGCCTGAAGTAAATCTATTCTTTGGTTGGCAGCTAAAATCCCTGACAAAATATGTTGATTAATTTTACTTTGAGATTCGAGTATGTTGGAAGTTTGTTGAATAACCTGATTAATAGTGGCAGCAGTTTGGACCTGATTAAGAGCCTGTTTGCATTCAGCAAGCTGCTCCTTAATCTTCACTTTATCAGTTAAAAGAGCATCCTTTACCAATCTCCATAGAGAGAAAGTAGCAATCGGGACTCTATCTGGACTTTGGTCCCTCAACAACTTTTGGAGATCCTGCTTTACCAAATCCCAATCACTGTTATTAAGAAAGCCTCCTGTCAGAAACCAAGGACAAGCCTGGGCTATAGCTTCAACGAATACAGTTGCTGTCTTGGTTTTTATACTTGTTCCTTGTTTGCTTAACAGTTCTTTAACTTCGTTGGCCAGACAAAGTTTCACTGTTGAGTTACCCACGGTATGTACCCCGTCTCTTTAAATTATCTTTGATCCAATTTTCCCCCTTCTCCCTTAGAAGGTGAGCCTCGTCCGCTTACCTCTGCTTTCCGAATCTCGGTAAGGACCTCCATATGCCAAGTCCGGCTAACGGAAACCGAGTCCGGCGAGAGACGTCGAGGTTAAAAAATTAAAAAAAAATCACAGGACACCAAGGTTCTTTATCCAGGAGGAGGCATGTGTGCCTTTTTTTTTTAAATTTCTTTTTATACTTTGGAACAATTTTTGAAAACCTTAGAATCTGTAAACAAATTATTATATTTTGATAAGAAATATCAATGAAAATAAAGTTAAAACCTTTAGATATTTTGGAGAAATAATTATAATAATTTATCATTTTATGAGTTTGAACAATAACCTTGAGAATTAGAAATTACTTGATTGTATTTTTACTTAAAAGCAAATTTATAGTAAACACATTTATCTCAAATATCTGTAACTGAAAAGGCAGAGTATCTGATAAACGTAAATATAAAACATAAATTATGGGTTTTCTGTTGAAGAAAACAATTAGGCAAATATATATTAACTAATCAATTAGGCATGTGCTAATTAATTTATAGATTAACAAATATAGGTTATCTAAATATCTAAAATATATATATATATATATACATTAAGAATAAGAACATAACTTATAATTGTATTAACTTTATGTAACCACGTGGTCTTAAAATATTTGGATCCATTTAAATTTATTTTTAACTAGGAGTGCACTCTTCAATGTGATGTCACTTGATGTAACTGAAATAAGATCCTTGAGTATACATTTTTATTTTTATAGTTAGCAATGAAAATAAGGATTTTTTGGTCATCACAGGAACTTTGCCGGCTTGTTCCTGTGGCGAGCAAATGCATCCTCATAACCTTCAAAATTAAAAGTAAAATATAAAGAAACATATTTGATATCTCTCATCAATAGAACATTATTTAGTAACACAAGTATAGAGGAAAAGTCAGGTTATTTAACTTAGAACTACCTTAAATTTAGGACTGTAACATAGAAACCTGTGGAATTAAGTTTTGTCTGAAAAAGTTGTCTTTCATTAGCATTTACAGGTAGGCATGTTTTTTTTTTTTTTTTTTTTTAAATACAGGCTCTGAGCAGCTCCGGTAGAAATCTGAAACACAGCAGTACAGGTTAGTGGCTGGAAAGCGGGACTAGAAGTCCTGTCTGAGTGACTGTGGAAGAACCAATCAGAAGCCCGAAAAGGTGTGGGAGGTGGGACCAGGAAGCTACTCTTCCGGCCAGGCACCCCATGGTTACCATGATGATGCAAACAACATGGAGTCCGCTGCCCATTTTCAGGGCAAAAGTTCTCCAAGTTTTCCTAGCCAATTGCATTTTGTTTGATTTTGTCTGCATTTTTTCGCGCCTGGCCAAGATCTTACTGCGGTAGCAGTTTGTTCTGTCTCTGTGACCTGCGGTTGCAGCTCTTGTACATCCTGCACTTCCTGGCGTTCCCCTGAGGAGTCTACAGATAGAAAGGGGTTGGTCCGTGGGAGGTGATGAAGTTGCCCACTCCCCAGGGCACCATTCCGTCCCTGGATTGCCCAGTAGACCTTGGGGCGGGCCCCTGTTCCTGTTTTGAGGGCAGCGGCCAGAACCTGTCCAGTAATATGAGCTCCATCAATATCCTTATAAGCTCGAATCATGTCATCAACGCTCTTTGCTCTGGTAGATTTAATAGCATTTTGGCAATAGGAGTTTACATTTTTAAGAGCCAATTGCTTAATGACCAGCGTGGCTTGTTCCAAGTTAGGGAATATTTTCCCTGCCACCTGCATCAATCAGGCAATGAAGTCAGAATAAGGCTCAGAGGGTCCTTGAGCAATTTTTGAAATTTTTGTTTTAGCATTTGAAATAGGTAGAGCCTTCCAAGCCTAAATGGCTGCTGTAGCTATCTGAGCATAGACCCCAGGATTATAATTAATTTGTTGATTTATGATAGCATATTGTCCCAAGCCTGTTAACATTTCAAAGTTACGCCGTGGGAAGCCGGCGTCCTGATTGACTCGGGCTAGCTCGAGACACCTCTCTTGATTTTCACTTTTCCACAACAAAAAATCCCCTCCGGACAACACAGCCATGCAAAGCTGTTGCCAGTCACTAGGTGTCAGCTGATTGGCAGAGAAAGACTAGAAGAGAGTCAATGTAAAGGGGGCATGGGGTCTGTAATTAGTAACTGCCTCCTTTAGTTGCTTAATATCCTTAAAGGCTAGAGGAACATGCACTCTGGCCAGCTGTCCAATGGCATCCAAGTTTTCAATTACTGGGAAGTTTGGGCCATCTTAGGCTGCCACCGAACACCCTCCAGCCTTCTGGGGTTGTCCTTGTCCCAATCGGGGTTATAAGGAGGGTGCGTGACAGCGATAGGGCCGTAGGTGCTTTAAATCTTGACTTCCTTAATCGACCCTCCAGTTCCTCCTCCTGCCAGCTGTTACCATGGTGCCCAATTAGTAACTCCCTTATCTTAGAAATGTAGTCAGCACTGTGAAGCCCAGCTCAAGGCCAGAGGCCTTGTTTACATATTTTTGTGAAAAACTAGTAAGGGAGTGTCCAGTGCCTGGAGTGCTGATTTTTACAGAGAGTGGCCAAGTAAAACAGGGCAACATGAAAATAGGAAATTTTATCTATATTGAACTTTTGTAGAGATTTTTTTTGCTAAGAGTCCTAAAATCAGCCATGGTGAATATTCTGGAGAAGGTCAGTTAAGACTTTTCTGTGGGCCTGGTAGGGAGGGGGAAGATGAGAAGGTGGGGTTGAGAGCAGCTAGGGTGGATCCAATTCCTCAGAACTGTCCGAGCTACTTGTGTCCTTGGGAGTTTTTAACTCAGTCAAGTCCGGATAGAGCCTTCTCCTCTGTTTAACTTCAGACTCCCTTATCTGTTCACCACTCTTACTCCTAATACTTTCTGCTACCTCGCTATGTGACCCCTCCGATTTTTCTTCATGCAATTGCTCAAGAACGGCTTGACCCTCGCTCACAGCTTTCTGGCATTTACCATCCATTATATACCCCCTCACTAATTTCCAAAGCGGAATGGTACCGCCCCTTAAAGTTCCTTGTTTGTAAGTGAAATCCAGATCTTTCCCTAATTTGTTCTAACTGGGAATCGTGAGACTCCCTGAAAAAGCAAACCAAGGAGCTACAGAGTCAGTCTCTTCTAAAAACCTCTATAATGTGCTCCGCTTCACTTTAAGTCCCTTAGAACGCAGTAACCCGTCCAAGGCCAGCAAAATTGGGCTTGGGGGAGTAGCACCCATACTGTTCCAAGCAGTATAAAGAAAGTGAAAATACAAAACCCTGCTCTCTCCTTATTTACAGAGGAGCGTCTTATTTTATTATTTCCCCCCGCTCTCTCTTTATCTACAGAGGAGCGTCTTATTTATTATTTATTTATTCCCCCCCCCGCCGCTCTCTCTTTATCTACAGAGGAGTGTCTTATTTTATTATTTTTTCCCTGCTCTCTCTTTATCTACAGAGGAGCTGCCCCGCTTTAATCGCGGATCCCACTTACCTGGGACTAACCGGTGCACCACCCTGACTGCTGAAGGTTCTGGATCCTGGGTTCGAGGAGGTGTCCCCGTCCGGGCCACCAACTGCCACGACCCCTTGCCAGCAAAGGAAACACGACACAGGATTCTTCCTTCAGCAGTTTATTCAGGCCTTTGTTTAGACATGTCTTTTAGCTTGTTTCTCTCTCGAGCATTCCTCCCGTGTGCCCCAGCCTTAATAAAGCAGATAAAGCCCCAATGCACAACTGCCACGTGGACTTTTCTCATAGGGTGCCAAGTCACAGCGTGCCAACTCATTCAGATAAGGAGTTGTTTGTCACAAACTACAGCGGAGCCAGTGCCATCTTGTAATGATGGCCACAGTTCACAGAAACGGCTCACCACATTTGTTAACCTCTGCTTTCAATTTCCAAAAATCCAGTCATCTAACCATAGTATTTATGATTAAACAGTGGAGTTTTATTATAATATTCCAGGACAGTTCACAGCATGCTTCCACACACTGTTTCAGAGGGAATCAATGCATGAGAAAGTACTTGTCTAAAGTCACCATGAACCCAGAATGGAAAGCTTGCAGTCTGTGGTCTTCCCATCTCACCACAGTTTTTTTTTTCTCTTTTAGGAGGAGAATCATGTCCATCAGAACTTTATATTTATGCAAATTAATTATAGAGTTCTGTGTTTCATTATGGCAAATAACATAATTAATCTATATTTTCCCAAATACCTCCCTTTCTCTTCTCTCCAATTTCCTCCTTCTCCTGATTCCTATACTCTACTGGTTTATTCTCTACTGGCCTCCCTTCTACTTTCATGACATTTTTTTTTTCTTTTTTTTTTCATCTAGGCTTCCATATATGACTGAAAATATATGACATATGTCTTTCTGAGTCTGGCTTATTTTGCTTAACATGATGCGCTCCACTTTCACTCATTTTCCAACAAATAACATAATTTTGTTCTTTGTTTTGGCTGAATAAAACTTCATTGTGTATATATACCACATTTTCTTTATCCATTAATTGGTTGATGGTTTCATAACTTGGACATTATGAATTATGCTGTGATAAACATGGGTATACATGTATGTATAAAGTATGCTGACTCTAATTCTTTTGGACAGAGACAGAGGCATGCTATAGCTGGATTATATTGGTTTCTGAGGAACCTCCCTACTGATTTCCATACTGCTTGAACAAATTTACATTCCAAACAACAATGTGTAGGAGATGCTTCACCTCACTAGAACTCCCACATTCTTGCCAGCCATTATGGCTATTCATTGCTATTCCATGATAGCAATTTAGCATCTTTTTTTTTATTGGTTGTTCAAAACATTACAAATCTCTTGACATATCATATTACATACATTAGACAATTTAGCATCTTAATGTAGTTTTGATTTGCATCTTTTCTGATGGCTGAAGATTTTGAACATTTGTTTTTCATAGAGTTGTTGGTCAATTGTGCTTATTTTGAAAAGTGCCTGTTTTGTTCTTTTGCCCATTTATTTGCCTAATTATTGAATGGGTTATTTCATCACAGTGTTCCTTAATTCTTAAATCATTGCTTTTACTGCCTTTTGAAATGAGCATAGGTGTTTGAACTTACTTGTATATAAATACATACACATTTATGTGTGTATAAATATTCTGTATCTCTCTCTCTCTCTCTCTCTCTCTCTCTCTCTCTATATATATATATATATATATATATATATATATATATATATCTGTAGCAACACTCTGAGATATCTGTTAACAATAGATATATCTAATTATTATAAGTTATATAAATATGAATTAGGTATTGAATTGTTTGACTTTCTAGTCAAGGCAAATGACAGTGGCTCACAACACACAAGTAGTACCAAATAAATGCAGTAATTTGTTCCCTTTACACAAATAGCTGCTGAAAGGTAGATGGAGGTGACAGTTGTGTGGGGTGCAGGTGATTACAGCCCAGTCCACACACCATCAGGTTGTTGTTTTTTTCTCCACCAGAAAACTGTCCATTAACTTTCCAAAGAGCCAAAAGCAAAAGGAGAGGAATATGTGAAGTTGATAGCCCATATGGCTGGTAGTGAGTTAATCTGTGTCTGAGCAGCAGGTAGCAAGAGCCAGTCTGTCTGTTGGGGCTGTTAGTAACCCAGGGGCAGATCAGAGAACAGCAGGGAAGGGATCAACTCAGGCTGCAAATACAGTCAGGAATGTGGCAGGAAATTATTTCTGAAAACACACTTTGCAGCATAAGGGCAGCCATCAGATGCTACATGATAATCTAATCTGCACTTCATTTTGGTAATTATTTAGAGTTATACATGTAGGTATGAATTTTAGATAGTTGAAGATATGTAGTCATTGTTCACTTTATATAACACCTTGCCTTAAAATAATTATTTCAAGTGTCCTTGCTTCAAAATAAAATGTGCATTCAAAAATATTTTGGAATTTTGAAAAAGAGGAATTGATCTAAATCAGCTATATGAGAAAGAGATAGGGACCTGTTCAAAAGGCAGAACCACAAAGATAATGGCTTTGTTAAATAACCAAGAGAAAATAGGGGCTGGGTAGTATTTCCCTTAATGATCTGGCAAATAGAGAAAATGAGAAATAAATTAGTTGAAAACAACTAAAAGAAGCCTGAATTATAGGAACAACTGGGTACCAAAAATTTTAAAAAGGAACCATGCAAATTATTATTGGACAATGGTTATTAGTATCTTCTTTCCTTCCTTCTTTTCTTTTGCTTTCTTCATTCATTTATCAATAGATGGATCTCTCATCTATCAATGCACCTATATTAATGTTATATCTAACATTAATATTTGGCATATTTTTGTGTTCACAGAATTAAACCTAAACCATTTGCAAAAATAAACTAGACCAAGGAATCTGTTTACATGTAGTCTTCTTGTTTCTTAACCATGAAAATAAAGCATTAATTTTCCTAAACTTAGTTAATATAACTTAGTTATATTAAACATCCATCATTAAAATATTGAATAGAAGGGTTGAAGAGATAAATGATCAAAGCTGAATTAAAATGATATTCACAACTAGTATCAAATGTGATAACTAGGATCACATAGTTCTAGAAAATCCAAACTACTATTTTTTTCATTTAAATTTTTTATATTTTTTTACATAAGCTCTATTATTTTTATTATTATTATTTGCATTACAATTCTTAATACACCTCTATACCACAATTTATCCTATCTTCGTATACAAGACATGCTGACACCAAATTCACATCTTCATACATGAACTTTGTACAATGATGAGGTTCTCCTTCCACCATCCATGCTATTCCCCCCTCCCCTTCCCTCCCACCCCTCCTCCCTATCTAGAGGTAATTTTCCTCCCATGCTCTCCCTCCTTATCCCATCCTGAGTCACCCCCCTTATATCAGAGAAAACATTCAGCATTTGTTTTTTGGGGATTGGCTAACTTCACTTAGCATACTCTGCTCTAATGCCATCCATTTCCTTGAAAATGCCATGATCTTATTCTTTTTTAGTGCTGAGTAATATTCCATTGTTTATAAATGCCACATTATTTTATCCATTCATCCACTGAAAGACATCAAGGTTGGCTCCACAGTTTAGCTATTCTGAATTGTGCTGCAATAAACATTGATGTGTCTGTGTCCCTGTAGTATGCTGTTTTTATGGGTTTATATGTAAACATATAACTTTTTCAAACCTTCTTTACTCATAAAGAGCTTTAATAACAAACTCTCTAGAGGGGAAAAGAATTAGAAAGGGCCAAGTCTATGCTCAGGATCAGAATTCAAGTGAACTTCATGTTTTTCTTTCTGAGACCTATGACCATTAGTTTCAGTAGACTGAATTTCACCTTCTGTCATACCATAGCTGAAATTCCAAAACTAAAAGGTTTACTGTTTAGGGGTCTATCACCTGACCCTGGTGATAGGATGTGGTTATTTCCATAGTGAGGCATATTCTGCTTTTTCTCCCTAGAAACAAGAAAACTGAAATACTGTTAACTCCTGCACAAAGTCATTGCTACAGAGTGGTTCCTACCATTCTTCAATAGCCAGTATATGTTATCCACCTCACAATTGTCCTCTAACGCTTACATCACTTACATAATTTCAGGTGATCTCAGAGACCAACTCAAATTCTCTTCTCTTTGCTCCAAATTGCAAAAACATCTCCAAATATGTTAGTGTGATCAAGGGAGGTATCATGATTAAAATTGCAGCTGAACTGGGCCTCAGAATTTTAAATAATAAGAATCAGAAGATAAATTGTTATTTCATGAAGATTGACATGCTAGACATAAAGTCATCAAGAAGGATTCCAGACTGTATCCAGGGGGAGAATGCAGAAGAGCAGGATGCCTAAATTTACTTATATAATTCCTGAAATTGTAATACACATGTCTCATGAAATATGAAGTTCAAATTATGATAAATGCTAAGAATTTTATTAGATGTCAACAAACCCTAGAAATGATGATTTGGAAGAAACTTGATTTTTTTGATGATCAAAGAAAATGACAACAATGACAAGAAAAAAAAAACTTGTACAGTGGTATGTATAATCAAAAGGCTTTAGTGTAGGGTAAAATGTATGTATATATTAGTAGTATTCAGCAATAATTTGGATTACCTAAGTTTCAGAGAAAGTATTAACGTATTTCTATGTAGAAGGAGTTTGTATTTTTAAATGGGAGGAATTTGTATTTATTTGCAAATGCACTACATTCTATGTAGCTGTAGAGAAACTAAAAACATATTATTAACATAAGACACAGACACATGCATATCTAAAATGAATTACACAGTACCCAGCAATGTCACATTTGCCACTTTCACCTATTCTTACAGTATTCATTTTCCTTAAATCATGACAACATAATAAATCCCATTTTACTACAAAGAATAGAAGCTTTCTCAAAAATAATAAAAATTAGTGTTATTCATCTATGTATCTGAAAGACATCAATGTTCATTTTTTAAAACTACATTTTAAATTTATTATCAAAGTAATATGTTTAAAAGTAACTCTACTCTTCCAAGTCCACTACTAATTCTTTTTTTTTTATTGTTGGTCGTTCAAAACATTACATAGTTCTTAATACATCATATTTCACAGTTTGATTCAAGCGGGTTATGAACTCCCACCTTTACCCCGTATACAGATTGCTGTATCACATCAGTTACCCTTCCATTGATTGACAAATTGCCTTTCTAGTGTCTGATGTATTCTGCTGTCTGTCCTATTCTCTACTATCCCCCCTCCCCTCCCCTCCCCTCCCCTCCCCTCCCCTTTTCTCTCTCTACCCCTTCTACTGTAAATCATTTCTTCCATTTGTATTATCTTGTCTTACCCCTCCTTTCCTCTTATATGTCATTTTGTATAACCCTGAGGATCGCCTTCCATTTCCATGCGATTTCCCTTCTCACTCCCTTTCCCTCCCACCTCTCATCCCTGTTTAATGTAAATCTTCTTCTCAAGCTCTTCGTCCCTACCCTGTCCTTGTTTACTCCCCTTATATCAAAGGAGTCATTTGGTATTTGTTTTTCAAAGATTGACTACCTCCACTTAGCATAATCTGCTCTAATGCCATCCATTTCCCTCCAAATTCTATGATTTTGTCATTTTTTAATGCAGAGTAATACTCCATTGTGTATTAATGCCACATTTTTTTTTATCCATTCATCTATTGAAGGGCATCTAGGCTGATTCCACAATTTTGCTATCGTGAATTGTGCTGCTATGAACATCGATGTAGCAGTGTCCCTGTAGCATGCTCTTATTAGGTCTTTAGGGAATAGACCTAGAAGGGGAATAGCTGGGTCAAATGGTGGTTCCATTCCCAACTTTCCAAGAAATCTCCATACTGCTTTCCAAATTGGCTGCACCAATTTGCAGTCCCAGCAGCAATGAACAAGAGTGCCCTTTTCCCCGCATCCTCTCCAGCACTTATTGTTGTTTGACTTCCTAATGGCTGCCAATCTTACTGGAGTGAGATGGTATCTTAGGGTAGTTTTGATTTGCATTTCTCTGACTGCTAGCTATGGTGAGCATTTTTTCATGTACTTATTGATTGATTGCACTACTAATTCTTAAAAGCAATGACATCCAGCTTACTTTTTGTATATTTAATTATCCACACCTCAAAATAACATGTGTGTATAACTTCTTAATTTATCAAAATGAAGTCACTTGTCTATTGTCTTCTGATATGACCAAAAATATTTAAAGCATTTAAACTGCCACATCACCTCCATGTACTCTGGGTATGGTTACATCACTATTCTTAAGTTCTTTGGGGGTAATTTCTATCATTTGGAACTATTAGAGAGAAGGAATATAAATTAATATAATAAATAAACGTGAACATCGCCCAATTTAATAAATCTCCAATGTAACACTTGTATCACGTTCTCCTTCCTTTCCTTGCAAATGTTAAGTTCCACTTAAATTTGGTGTTTGTTTTTCCATGCAAGTACATATTCACTTATATTTATCCATCTTTCCTGTTACAAACCCTTTTGAAGTTAAATGTATTTTGAAATTCAGAATGATTTAGATACTATGAAAACATTACCATAAAGACACTATATACTATAGAATATGTAACATCTTCTGTAGATTTGGAGCAGGCTCTATAATTAAAATCAACAAATATTTCTGAAACAGAAAGCATGAATATCCATAGCAAGTGTGATAAACAAAAGGAAACAATAGCTTCATATTATTTTGGTCAAATTTTGTCAGCAAGTGAATTAAGATTACGTAAATTTTATATGCAATGCATTGGGGGTGGGGTAAGAAATCTCATTTTTATAGCTCTTAGGATTTGGGAGTCATTCATGAGAGATTGTGAAAATACACTAAATAATGGATTTCTATTACACTCCTAATACATTTGTTCCTAACTTTTTTGACACAGATTAGTGTAGTTCCCCTCTGTGAAACGCAATTATCATCATCACTTCCCTTCCAGGGACCTTTCTTCCCAATGCCTACCTTTAAATGGAGGTCTTTTTTTGGTATGATAACACTTGTATTCTGTTACAGAATGCTAACATAGCTTGTTTTCCCTGCTATGTCTGTAATTTGATTTGGAGAGGGCATGTCAATAATCTGCTTACATTACTTTGTCTATGTGAATATGGGTTATGCAGCTCCAGGGAGCACATTCATTTTTCTTCGAGCTTTAACTCTATTTAGTTCATTTCTCTGCATTATTTTAACAAACATACCTTTCAATTTACCCACAATTTCTATCCAAATGTGTTTGCTATCAGCTGCCTGTAAATACTGAACTCAGAACCTGTATTAAAAGTGATTTCCTTGTTGCTGTCATTGCCCTGTGTGCAAGGCAAACATTTGTTTCCAGTTTCCCACCATATCCTTCACTCTTTCTCCATCTGCTTTTTATCTTTAATATTTGTTGAAATACATCATTTGCAAATGACTCTTGTTTTTTATATTTATGTTGAGACTATACATGTAAAAGCATAATTTTTGTAAAATACAATATATATATACACACAAAAATAGTATCAGAAAGAAGAGAAAATGAATTTATATTGCTAGCTTAACATTTGTTTCTATAAATTTTAAGAAGAAAAATGTTCAAATGATAACTATAAAAGATCATATTATCCAGGAGCAAGGTGGCAAGGTGCAGAACTTAAATGTGTTGTGTTCAACTACAACTAAAATAAATATTTAAAAACAGATGAAATGAACAATGCCCCGAGGGCCGCACCCCAGGACCTTTGCTTGCTAAGCAAGTGCTCTGCCACTGAGTTACATTCCAGCTTGATGTCTGCCTTTTCCACTCTTTTTTTAAAATATTTCTTTTAGTTGTAAATGGACACAATACCTTTATTTTATTTGTTTATTGTATGTGGTGCCAGGAATCAAACCTGGTGCCTCACACATTCTAGGCAAATGCTCTACCACTGAGCCACAACCCCAGCCCTGCCTTTTCAACTCTTACTCTCATGCTTCTACAATACAGTTTCATACAAACTTCATGATGTGCAGTGACTTTACCACTCTGAGGGTTACAGACTGTATGAAGCTGATATGAGAATTCAGCTGTCTTTTATTAAGGCAGATATTACACAATTTGTGAAGACATGAATTAATGTTATTCTTTTTATTTTTTTTCTTTTGCTTTGGAAAGTTAGTTATCACCCACAAAAAAATGTTTCTATGTTGCTATATGTGGTGGTGCATGCCTATAATCCCAGCAACCTGGAAGGCAGAGGCAGAAGGATCACAAGTTTGAGGCCAGACTCAGCAAGGCCCTAAGCAACTTATAGAGATGGTGTCTCAAAAAAAAGGGGGTGGGGGCGGGGATATGATTCAGTGGTTAAGTGCTCCTCCTGGGTTCAGTCCCTAGTGGGGAAAAAGGTATACTCATACATTGCTGTTGGGACTGCAAATTGGTACAACCACTCTGGAAAGCAGTATGGAGATTCCTAAGAAAACTTGGAATGGAACCATCATTTGACCCAGTTATCCCACTCCTCAGCAATGTTCCAGATGACTTAAAATCAGCATACTAGAGTGACATGGCCACATCAATGTTCATGGCAGCTCAATTCACAATAACTAAGCTATGGAACCAACCTAGGTGCACTTCAACAAATGAATGGATAAAGAAAACACAGTACATATACATAATGGAATAATACTCAGCCATAAAGAAGAATGAATTTATGGTATTTGCCAGTAAATGGATGGAACTGGAGACTAACATGCTAAGTGAGATAAGCCAATACCAAAAAATGAAAGGCCAAGTGTTCTGATATGTGGATGCTGACTCACAACTGGGGGGGTGGGCAGAGGTTCACTGAATTGGAGGAGGAAGTGGACTGGGAATAGGGGGAAGGGAGGAGAGTTTAGAATGGGAAAGATAGTAGAATAAATCAGACATAACTTTCCTATGTTCATATATGAATACACGACCAGTGTAACTCCACATCATATACAACCACAAGAATGGGAATTTATACTCCAGGTACGTAAATGTCAAAATACATTCTATTGTCATATATAACTAAACAAACAAACAAAACAAAAACAAATAATGGATGGATTGCACTCCAGAGCAAAACAAAATATTTTAAAGTAAAAAAGACAAAAGTGAAAAAGACATTAAATATTGTATACTCACCCAAACAGTTACTAAATCTTGTACATCTTGATGACTAACCAACTGAATATTGCCATCTTCATAATAGTGAACCTGTGTGATGAAGTATTTGATCAAGTTTATGTTTATGTTTAGTTCATATAGAATCCTATTACTTAATGCACAGATTCATGCTTTAAGCTATCTTTTAAGTTGACAATCCATGTTTAGCAATTCTGAATAATTAATACAATCAATGATAATTCATAGTGGTATTAACATAAAATTCACAGAATGTTTAAGTTTAAGAATTCTTTTTTTTAATATTTATTTTTTAGTTGTAGTTGGACACAATATCTTTATTTTATTTATTTTTATGTGGTGCTGGGGATCGAACCCAGGGCCTCACATGTGCTAGGCGAGTGCTCTACCACTGAGCCACAACCCCAGCCCAATTTAAGAATTCTTTGGGCTTGTTGGTGCATTTCTGTAATCCCAGTGACTTGAGAGGCTAATGCAAGAGGATGGAAAATTTGAGGCCAGTATTAGCAACTTAATGAGACCTTGTCTCAAAAAATAAAAAGGGCTGGATATAGTTCATTGGTAAAGTGAACCTGAGTTCAATCTTGTACAAAAGAAAAAAGAAACAAAACCTCTTTCCTTACCAGATAAAATTTAAGTTCAAAAAACATTTGTGTGGGACTGTGGCTCAGTGGTAGTGCGCTCACCTAGCATGCATGAAGCACTGGGTTCAATACTCAGCACCACATAATAATTCCAAATTGGAAACAGCTCATATGTCAATACACAGCAGAAGGGATAAATAAATTGTGATGTCTTCATTCAACAAAGTATTGACAATGCTGCTGTGTGCCTGGCACTATGCTGAGAAGTAGACACTGCATTGAGTACAGTCTCTGACCTTGCCCTGCTAAAGATCCCAGTCTGGGGATTTAAAGCTGGATGACATTGTCCATCACTATGCCATTTCTTCATACCCCAGCTGACCTAGAGCCCCCAGCACCATGGCCCATTTGCCTACAGTGAAGGCCAGCAGCAGCTTTCTGCCATGGGTGACAGGAGTGGGTAGAGAACCCCCAGCTCTCTCACCCTGTAGGAAGGTTTCCATTAGTAGCATGATCTACATGGACCCCCAGCACTCCTTATCAGAACTGTGCTTAGTCACTCAGTGACAACAACTGGCTGGTACACCCTGTCTTCCAGTTCCTAATCACTTCCTGTTCCCACCTGGAGTTTTCTAGCATCGCCTTCCAAGAAAACTACTTTCTAACAAATCTGGATCCCAGAGTCCCCACACTTTACCTCAGGGAAGCCAGAGCATGAAAGAAGGTTCTAGAAAGATGTACAGTGATCCCAGTCTATCTGACCATTTTATGCCTGAATTTATAGTACTCCTTGGCTGCTCTGACTGCCCTGATAGGTTTAGGAGAAAAGACAAGCCATATTTTGGCATGTAAAATGCATTCAGGCCAAGTCACTTTCACACAACCTACCAAGTAGGGGTAGAATCTCATGAAATTTTAAGTACAACAGAATGCCGAATGCCTACTCATTGCAGTGAAGAGATGCTGCAAATAAGACTTAGAAGACGTGCTGCAAACAAGACTTACAAAAGTGTCCTCAGAGAAGATTCTGTCATTCTGCATTTGCTTCTGAAATTTGAAGCACACAGTTCTAATGAGCCCAGGAAGACAAGGTTGATACCCAGTTGAGTTGGCATATGATGTGCCAGAGCTCAGGTCTTCAGGGCTGCTGTCAGGTGGTTCCTGGGCTCTTCTGGTCCTCACCTTCACTCAGTGTCTTTTTGTTGGTGATGTAGTTCAGCAATGGATTACTGGCCCCAGAGACTTGTTCAGTATTGCTCAGCAGTAGCAAAACACTGTCACAAGTTGTAGGTAGCCAACTCCAGGTGAGAAACTTGAAAGATGTTAATGGTCACGGCTTCACACTGGCAAGCTGCCCCTCAGTGATCATGCTCTCTAAAATATACACCATGCTAAATTGTGTGGAAGAATTCTACATCTAGCCAAACCACAGGAGCTCTCAAAAGCCATCCCAATAACATTTAGAGGATTCACTCTCCAAAGCAAGCTTGCCAATGCCTGAGTGCCCACACACTCTATTGGCGCCAATCTCACCTCCTTTTAGAATGCATACATACACCAAGATATCACTGCCTGTGGTGGTTGAACGGCCTTCCAATGGACGAGGTGGATGTGAATGTAACACTTGAATGAATTAGCATATACCAACAACTGGAAGAAAAAAATCCATTCTCTAAGATATGATGATGGAGCTGCTCTGTGATCTAGACCATCCCCCGCTCTCCTGCATTCTCTCTGTTTGCCTCTGCCTGGATGGACCTCCAACTCAGCCCAGAAGGATGTGTCCTTTCTAGTCAGAAGCCCTGACATGGCTTCCAATTCCAGGCCCTGATTCCTGGTTAACTGTAGCCAGAGCTCGCTTTCAAGATAGTCTCTTCAGATCCCTTCCCTACCCTAACCACAGTGTGGGCTCTGGCCCCACCCTTACTCTCTACACCACCATTCCACATTATTGTCTTCTTCTCCCTCATTGTGGCCCAGGACTACCCATGACCATGACCAACTGTTGAACCAGGTGCCTCAGAGGGTAGAAATGACCAGAGATTGCTAACTTGAAGATTTCACAGATAGTTAATGAGACATCCTGACTAGTCAAATGACATAAGAGGAAGTCAATGAATTCTAACCTCAAGGGCAAATCCTACAGTACACTGGCTGTCAAATTCAGCTACACACTGGAGCCACCTGAGAGCTGTGCATAGTACTGACTGCTGGACCACCCACTGGCCCTGGGCTGATGGAATGGTTCTGGGTTAAGATGGGACACTGGGGTTTGTAAATTACCAGTTGAATATAATATAAAGCAAACTTTGAGAACACTGATTTTTCCACACATGAAGAACTGTGTGCATACAGATGCAGAAGTACACAAATCTGCAGCATAAGGCTCCTTGAGATCCATAGATTAAATGCACTGCAGTCACGAGCACCCTGGCTAGGAACACCACCAGCCTCCTATTTTTGCCTTCCCAGGTGATCACAGCCCTGCCATCCAAGCATGGAGGAGTCCTCCCTGCTGAGAGATCTCAGTGTGGAGAATGGAGAGCCCCTCTCTCCTCGGAGTCCCTGCTTTGACAACAAGTGCACTGGAGAAGTTTGAATCCAGTGGGAGGCACATGGGCAGGCTCCCTAGATGAGGCCCTATTGAAGGGAATCTACATTTCCAATGGAACAGATGCTTAAGAGAGAAACTGAGAGTGCCGGCTCTGAGAAGCGGTTCCACTTCATGCAGCTTCAACCAGAAACAAACCTCAATGTGCTTACAGAGAACAAGACCGTTCCTTCAATTGGAAGCTGCATGCACAAAATGCTTCTGTTCTGCACTTCCAAGCTTTTCTCAGCCAGCACGTTCAGACGACGTTTATACCCAAAGTGCAAATTGTGCTACCCAGAGATCCCTTGGGACATCACCAATATTCACGTGGAACATTGGATGGTTGACAAGATTAATGGCCCAGAGTTTCATTGAAATATTTTTCTCAAATTTTTTGAAAACTCACTGGAAACGAAGGTACCCATGAGCAACAAACTCTGCTTTATACAAGACACAGAAACTTCTAAGTAAAGCCCGTAACTGCTGGCTCTAAGAAGGATTCCAATTCCTACTAGTTCAACCAAACCCAAATCCCAATATGCTCTCTAGAAACACTTTTACATCCTGCAATTGAAGCTGTTTGTACACCCTGCTTCTCTTCTGCACTTCACACTCTTCTCATTGAGCACATTCAGAGAACAGTTCAGGCTCAATATCCAAAGTGTGCTAGCAGGAGAGCCCTTGTACCTCGGAGCACTTGCTCAGATAGGAAGTGATAGGCCTCATGGGTGGGTCAATACCTCAAAGATTCTTTGGAATCCATTCCTCAAACGGATTCTGAAAACTATCTTGAAGTTGCATGACCCTGTCTCCAATGACCTCTGCTTTATTGAGTGCATTGATGGTTCCAAGTGAAATGGTGCCATCAGCTCTGACAAGAGGTTCTGCTTCCTCCATGTTCAACCAAGGAAAACCTGCCACGTGTTCACTGAGAACAAATCTACTTTGTTTTCTTTTAGTGCCTTCTGGAATGTTACACAATGTTTTCTTTAGCCATTATTGCCAGAATTTCTATCTTCATCCCAGTGCCAGTGAAGATAATGTAAATTGTTAAGAAAATTGTTTTCTTTTAGTGCCTTCTGGAATGTTACACAATGTTTTCTTTAGCCATTATTGCCAGAATTTCTATCTTCATCCCAGTGCCAGTGAAGATAATGTAAATTGTTAAGAAAATTGTTTTCTTTTAGTGCCTTCTGGAATGTTACACAATGTTTTCTTTAGCCATTATTGCCAGAATTTCTATCTTCATCCCAGTGCCAGTGAAGATAATGTAAATTGTTAAGAAAATTGTTTTCTTTTAGTGCCTTCTGGAATGTTACACAATGTTTTCTTTAGCCATTATTGCCAGAATTTCTATCTTCATCCCAGTGCCAGTGAAGACAATGTAAATTGTTAAGAAAATTGTTTTCTTTTAGTACCTTCTAGAATGTTATATAATTTTTTCTTTAGCCATTATTGCCAGAATTCCTATCTTCATCCCTGTGCCGGTGAAGACAAAGATAAAACTAATCTACAGTTTCTGCAATAGCCATCACTGAACCGCTTACAGAACTTGCCTAAACTATGTGTCACTTGTATGCATTGTAAACTCACTTGTATGCATTGTGAACTATCTGTTGGTGCAGCGACTTGTGGTAGTGTTGGAGTATTTTTGCTGATGATGTCATCGGTGGTACAATTTTTCCAACAAGAGCTGTCAATTGGCTTAGTATATCTTCCTCTCTTCTGCTTATCGTTCAGCTATTTGGGGGCCAACAGAGGTGAGGCAAAGAACCTCACCCCCCCGCTGGTACCTCTCCACAGGTGTGGCTGTATACTGGACCGGTAGTCAATGACGGGTAAGATCCAATTACAATGGTACCAACCTAAGACAGGAGGCTGACGCCCTGAGGTCAGCTCATCCGAAGACGGGTAAGGACCATATGTAGTATTGGACAACCTAAGGCAGGCACGGTCCCTAAGCCACATGCTTGTTGTTTAAACAGAGAGGGGGAGATGTTGAGAGCCACAGCCAAAGGGGCCCCAGCAAACTTCCAGCTGCCAGCAAACTCCCAGCTGCCGGCTGATGATTGGCTCACAGCGGCCCCAGCAACATCTAGCTGATTGGCTCCTCTGCGGTCATGTTCATTGGGCTATTTCCCTGCCCTTCAGACTGCCAGCTGATGATTGGCTCACAGCGGCCCCAGCAACATCTAGCTGATTGGCTCCTCTGCGGTCATGTTCATTGGGCTGTTTCCCTGCCCTTCAGACTACGGAACTGCTCATTGGGGGACTTCTTTGGCTCCGCCCACGCGACCTAGCCAATCGGCCTCAAGAGCAGGAGGATTGTGGGAGGTGGTGGTGGGTGTGTGGGGAGAGGCTTCTGGAAGCCGGTGGTGGCAGTTGGGCTCTGAGGGTTTTTCCTGAGGAGCTGTTTTGTTTGGCGTTTGTAGTTTTAAAAATAAAGTTTGTTTCTTTTGACAAGTGGCTCCTGAATTGTGCCCAGTCAGACTGCGGCAGTGCACAAACTTTTTCTGTTTGCCCCCTACAAATGCATCTCAGGATGCACATTCAGAACACATTTCCTGCAAAAAACATGAGAAAGTATCATTGCAAAAGTCCACTCTGGTCTAGCATCACCAACATTGATTAGGAAATGAATTACACAAGTTTCATTTAAGAGCCATTAATAATGAAATGGTCATTATGGGACCTGCTCAATCGGGGATTCCTCAGTTGTCTGCTTTGCCAAAAACTTGGTATGTTTTAGTTATAGATATTAAAGATTGTTTTTTTCAATTCCAATTCATCCTGAGCATAGTCCACGTTTTGCATTTACTATCCCTGCACTAAATCATGAAGGTCCTGATCAGAGATATGAATGGAAAGTACTCCCTCAAGGGATGGCTAACAGTCCAACTATGTGTCAAATTTATGTTAACAAAGTAATCCAGCCACTTAGAAATCAAAATCCTGAGCTACAAATATTTCACTATATGGATGACATATTATTAGCACACAAAGCTAAAAACACATTGCTAGAATGTTATGCCACACTTACAAACTTATTAAAAAATTATAATCTAGAGATAGCAATAGATAAAGTACAATTAAATTTTCCAATTAATTATTTGGGAGTTCTATTATCCTCAACCATGGTCCGTCCACCAAAAATTCAAATACGAGTAGATCAACTCAAATCACTTAATGACTTTCAAAAGTTATTAGGAGACATAAATTGGATAAGGCCTTATCTAGGTATTCCAACAGGAGAATTGGGACCTTTATTTAATATCCTAAATGGTCCATCAGATCCAAATTCACCCCGAATGTTGACGCCTGAAGCAAGAAAGGCATTAAAAATCATTGAAACATATATGGAAAATATGCATTTGGATAGAATTGATATAAGTTTGCCTTTATTATTTATTGTACTATCAACAAAAAATATTCCTACAGGAGTATTTTGGCAAGAAGGTCCATTATTATGGATACGTTTATCTTATTCTCCTAACACTATTCTTACTAGGTATCCTGAGGCTGTAGGACAATTAATACTCAAAGGAATAAAAACAGCAAAGGCAGTGTTTGGAATTTCTCCTAATAAAATTATTACTCCATATACTATGAATCAAATTGATGAATTAGCTAATGAGTTAAATACTTGGGCAATAATCATGTGCAAATCTAATGTTTCATTTGATAACCACTTACCATCTAATCCTTTATTGTCTTTTTGGTCATTGCATCCTGTAATTTTTCCAAAAATGACAAGAAAAACACCTATCATGAATGCTCCAAATATATTCACTGATGGGTCAAATAATGGTACAGCAGCAATAGTTACACCTGATCGAACTTTTACATTTTTAGTACCCAAACAATCAGCTCAAAAGGTAGAGCTTAATGCAGTATTACAAACTTTTGTGATGTTTAAAGATTCTGTATTTAATTTATTTTCTGATAGTCAGTATATAGTTAATGCTATAGTATCCCTTGAAGATGCTGGTAGTATTTCCCCTTCTTCTACTGTTTTCTCTTTGTTTTCCACTATACAAAGTTTAATCTGGGACAGAAAAGATCCATTCTTTATAGGACATATCAGGGCACATACAGGATTGCCTGGAGCCCTTAGTTTGGGCAATGATTTAGCAGATAAAACTACACATGACGTACATATTTTCTCTATACTAGAAGAAGCTATAAATTTTCATAAAAGGTTCCATGTCAATGCTAATACTTTACAAAAGCATTTTAAAATAACTAAGGAACAAGCTAGACAAATAATAAAACAATGTCAAAATTGTGTGACCTTTTTACCACAAGTTAATCTTGGAATCAATCCTAGAGGATTGATACCTAACCATATTTGGCAGATGGACGTCACACACTTGCCAGAATTTGGAAAATTAAAATATTTGCATGTTACAGTTGATACTTCTTCTGGATTTTTGATGGGCTCCCTTCATGCCGGAGAAAAAACTAAAGATGTTATAGCTCATTGCTTACAAAATTTTGCCACTGTGGGCATTCCAAAACAGTTAAAAACAGATAATGCCCCTGGTTATACGTCTACTTCTTTTAAACAATTTTGCTCATCATTTGGCATTACTCATATAACAGGAATCCCATACAATCCACAGGGACAAGGCATAGTTGAAAGAGCTCATCAAACTATTAAAATGTACTTATTAAAGCAAAAAGACGGAATTGGGAAGGGGTATATATTCCCCAAAGATAAACTTAAAATAACCCTTTTTACTCTAAACTTTTTAAATTTGGATTCATCAGGGCTTAGTGCTGCAGAAAGGCATATGTGTCCAAGGTACTTTGGAAAGATATTCTAACAGGTCAATGGAAAGGTCCTGACCCAGTAATTGTCTGGAGTCGGGGGTCTGTTTGTGTGTTTCCACAGGAAGAACAGCAGCCAATTTGGATTCCAGAGAGATTAACCAAGGTCCTGACCCAGTGATTGTCTGGAGTCGGGGGCCTGTTTGTATGTTTCCACAGGAAGAACAGCATCCGATTTGGATTCCGGAGAGATTAACTAAAATCCTGACCCAGTGATTGTCCGGAGTCGGGGGTCTGTTTGTGTGTTTCCACAGGGAGAACAGCAGCCAATTTGGATTCCAGAGAGATTAACTAAAGCGAATTCTACAGACCAAAAAGAAGATGATTTGGCTCAAATCAATAACAGCTGATATCCAAAACTCCAATTTGGCTACATCTGCGACAGAACCAGGATGCTTTTTTCAATATCTGTTTTATTATTGCCCTTTCCCATATCATGAAGTTCTATTTTGTTTTTTGAGCTCATACAGACCTAGGTTAATGTTTTGCTGATCAGTTCTATTTTTTTTTTTTTTGACTATAGAGTTTTTAAACATTGCAATGGAGATTTCACCTGTAAAAAGTTATAAGGCCTTTACTATTATGTTATGTGTTGTATGTATTATATTATGTGTGCACACTTGTGTTTTGTGTTATATGTTTGAATGTACATATGTCCATATATCATATATGATGAGCGCTCATAAAAAAATGGATCCAAAAATTTTTTTTTTATTCACGTGATTTAAATGGTTTAATTTAAATTGGGTAAATAACTGTTAAGAATTATTTTAATATGTAAATAAAAAAGAAGGTTAATAGATCTGTTTGTTTACTTTCACCTATCCTTTTCATTATATTTAATAATTCTTTTCAAGATAATGTAAATGGTTAAGAAAATTGTTTTCTTTTAGTGCCTTCTGGAATGTTACACAATGTTTTCTTTAGCCATTATTGCCAGAATTTCTATCTTCATCCCAGTGCCAGTGAAGATAATGTAAATTGTTAAGAAAATTGTTTTCTTTTAGTGCCTTCTGGAATGTTACACAATGTTTTCTTTAGCCATTATTGCCAGAATTTCTATCTTCATCCCAGTGCCAGTGAAGACAATGTAAATTGTTAAGAAAATTGTTTTCTTTTAGTACCTTCTAGAATGTTATATAATTTTTTCTTTAGCCATTATTGCCAGAATTCCTATCTTCATCCCTGTGCCGGTAAAGACAAAGATAAAACTAATCTACAGTTTCTGCAATAGCCATCACTGAACCGCTTACAGAACTTGCCTAAACTATGTGTCACTTGTATGCATTGTAAACTCACTTGTATGCATTGTGAACTATCTGTTGGTGCAGCGACTTGTGGTAGTGTTGGAGTATTTTTGCTGATGATGTCATCGGTGGTACAATTTTTCCAACAAGAGCTGTCAATTGACTTGGTATATCTTCCTCCCTTCTGCTTGTCATGATCGTTCAGCTATTTGGGGGCCAACAGAGGTGAGGCTAAGAACCTCACCCCCCCGCTGGTACCTCTCCACAGGTGTGGCTGTATACTGGACCGGTAGTCAATGACGGGTAAGATCCAATTACAATGGTACCAACCTAAGACAGGAGGCTGACGCCCTGAGGTCAGCTCATCCGAAGACGGGTAAGGACCATATGTAGTATTGGACAACCTAAGGCAGGCACGGTCCCTAAGCCACATGCTTGTTGTTTAAACAGAGAGGGGGAGATGTTGAGAGCCACAGCCAAAGGGGCCCCAGCAAACTTCCAGCTGCCAGCAAACTCCCAGCTGCCGGCTGATGATTGGCTCACAGCGGCCCCAGCAACATCTAGCTGATTGGCTCCTCTGCGGTGATGTTCATTGGGCTGTTTCCCTGCCCTTCAGACTGCCAGCTGATGATTGGCTCACAGCGGCCCCAGCAACATCTAGCTGATTGGCTCCTCTGTGGTGATGTTCATTGGGCTGTTTCCCTGCCCTTCAGACTACGGAACTGCTCATTGGGGGACTTCTTTGGCTCCGCCCACGCGACCCAGCCAATTGGCCTCAAGAGCAGGAGGATTGTGGAAGGTGGGGTGGTTGGTGAGGGGAGAGGCTCGTGGAAGCCAGGGGTGGCAGTTGGGCTCTAAGGGTTTTTTCCTTTGGAGCTGTTTTGCTTGGCGTTTGTAGTTCTAAAATTAAAGTTAGTTTCTTTTGACAAGTGGCTCCTGAATTGTGCCCAGCCAGACTGCGGCATTCTTGGTCTCCTTCTTCTAAAAACTCATTGAAACTGCAGGTACCTGACAGTAACCAACTTGCCATTGACCAAGAGCACAGTTGCTTCCAATGGAAACTGGGCCTGCCAGCTCTCAGAAGCCATTGGATTTAAGGCTACTTCAGCCAGGTACAAAGCTCAATGGGCACGATGAGAAAAAATCATTTCCTAATATGAAAGCTGCTTGCCAAAATTCTTCTGTTTTGCACTTCCAAAATATTTTCAGGAAGCACACTCAGAGCACAGTTTCAGCCCATATGCAAAGAGTGCTGGCAAGAGAGCCCTTGGACCTAGGTTCAGCAACTGGAGGAGAACTGTGGGCCCACTGGGAAGAGCAATTCCCCAAGGTTGATTGAAATCCATTGCTCAATTGTTTGTCACAGAATTCACTTGAAATCCAAGTGCCTGCCTGCATTGAACTCACATTGACCAATTGTACAGACGCTTCAGAGGGAAACTGCCACCTCTGAGAAGCGGTGGTTCTTCATGCTAGTTTAAGTAGTGACAAACCCCAATGTGCTCACTGAGAACAAAATGAGCTCCTGAATGTTGAAGCTGCTGAGAGACTGCTTTACTTTTGCACTCCCAAACTACTCTCAGCAAGCACATTCAGATCCGAGGTCAGGCCCAAAATACAATGTTGGATGGCAAGAGAGTCCTTGCACCCAGGATCACCAATTTTGAAAAGCCAATGAGGACTGCTGAAAAGATCAATTCCACAAAATTCCATGGAAATCCATTCATCAGACCTTTCTGAGAACACTTAAAAAGAAGGTTTCTGCATGCAAGGAACTCTGGGTGACAGATGGCAATGTTTGCCAAAAGCAAACATGCCTACCAGCTCTGAGAAGCCATTCTCCTTCACACTGCTTCAACCAGGGAAAAGTCTCCATGTGCTCACTGAGAACAAGTTAGCTTGTGCTACTTGAAGCTGCTTCTGCAAACAGCTTCACTTCTGCACTTCTAAACTGTTCTCGTCAAGCACATTCAGAGCACAGTTCAGGCATGAAACACAAAGTGTGACAGAAAGAGATCACCAACTTGCAGGAGGAAAGAAGACCAGCTAAGAAGGTCCGTTCTCCAAAGTCTCACTGACATCCATTTGTCACACTTGTTTACAATATACAGTTGAAGTGCAGGTGCCCACATGAGTGAACTGTTTTGGATCAACAGCACCAAAGCTTCAATGTGAAAGCATGCCTGTCACCTGTAAGAAGCAGTTTTGCTTTCTTCTAGCTCACACAGGAAAAACACCATGTGCCCACTTACAACAAAGTTAGTCCTGCAAGTTGAAACTGCTTGCAGCAAATGGCTTCCATTCCCCACTTGCAGCCATCACTGGTTGACAGATGACACAGAGGCTTCAATGTGAAACCATGAATGCCAATCATTACAAGTGCTTCTGACACTCTAGTTCAACCAGGGACAGCCTAAAGTGCTCAACGAGAACACACTTTGTTCCTGAAAGTGGAAGCATCTTGCACGAACTGCTTCAGTTAGAAAATTCCAAGTTCTTTTAGCAACCACATTCAGAGCACAGTTCTGGCCCAATAGAAAATGGGTCCTACCAAGAGGATCCCGTATCTATGATCACCTTCATAAGGTAGCTTCCGAACTTCTGTGTGGAAGTGTGTTTCTCCTTGGCCCTTACACTGTTGTGGAGACCACTAGGAGTTCAGCTTTGTGCAGGATCATCTGACCTGGACTTTTTGCAAGACCTGTACAGCCCTCACACATGCTCAGATGCTCAGGACTTTTCAGACCAGTCCAGGCAACAGTAGGCATCCATTCATTGTCTGCAGTCTACAGGTTCCTAGATGCATGGCATTCATTACAATCAAATGCAGAATTTTCATCAAAAATTAATATATATATATATCATTCCAATCTGAATCAAGAAAATCGGAAATGTCCCCAAATCCAAAGAGTGGATCCCCATTGTGATGCTACAAGTTGAAAATTCCACAGCTGACCTCATGGGATGGTTCACAGTCAAAAGACAGCTGCATGAAAAATATTACATGACATGACCTTCCTGCTATGTGAAAAGTGGCATGTGAAGTACACATGCATGTCTTCCTCAGACATGGGTTCATTTGCAAGACACCTTGTGAACTTGAAAATACTCCAAAAGGGGAGAAATCAGAACCACGTCTCCAAAGTATTTCAGCAGAGACCAACTCCATCTGTCTATCTATCTGTCAGTGAGTGTGTGTGCTCTTGTGTGTGTTTGTGTGTCTTTGTTTGTGTTTGTACCATGATAGCCGATACTTCATTGCCCCCATTGGAAAACTGACTCAGATAATGCCATCTGCCAAACTCCTAAAAACCAAAGTTCTTGCTGATAGAATGAAACATTCCTTCCTGTTGGTTTGGATGTGTCCTTTAGGAATCACTGCTACATTTAGTATACTCAAATCATCAGAGTAGATCAGGTAACAAAAACATACATATTTTAAAATAATAATATATTAATGGAAACAACAAATACAGGATAGAGTAACAACTGTGTTACTAAACAAGGTCAAGGACAATGGCAAACTATAGATTCAAACTTTGAAGCAAATAATCATCAATGTAAATATTCCTGGGCTGCCTCAGCCCCGCCCAGGCACACAGCAGCAGAATGGTTTTGCAAGCATCCTCAGAAGGGCTGGAGCCTTCTTTGCAGGACGAGAGGGAGGTTGAGGCTGGATCCATTCATCATTCTTTTGGGGGAGGCTCCTTTCCCTCAGCACAAAGTTGGATTTTCTGTGAGGATTCCTGGCATAAAATACATTGGCCTGCGCTGGAATCCTCAGCTCTGGGGAGAGAGGGGTGTACAAAAAGATCGTGGCACTCAGGAGGTGCTCCCTAGGACACACCAACATCTGAGAGCCTGTGCCAGAAAAGGCCAGAGCCACACACCTGAGAGCTCTCCAATTCAGCACCAATACCAACAAAGACAGCCTCCACAGTCCTCCCTGAGGAAGAACTAAGCAGAGCACTTCAACAGACCTAATGTCTGTTCCTACCAAAGGCTTTGGTCTCCAGAACATCTCAGGTCCTCTTGCATCTGCCAAAGCACACCACTAGATTTACATCTGAAATCTCCCACATGAGGCTCCTGTGCCAAAGATTCAGTCCCCACATGAGCCATCTTCATAGGTGGGTTTGGAGGGAAGCATTGGATGGTGAGTGCTCTAATGTTAACATGAAATTCTCATTCAAGATGAATACACTACTGGGAGGTGGGAGGGCCTGGAAGAAAGGTTGAGCATGGTTGGAGGAAGACCTAAACAGGGTTGCGCCCTGGGCAACAGTACCTTGTTCCTGTTGGCTCCACTGAATCCTCATTCTCCAAGTAGAGGTCCTCCTTCTCCTCTCCATCTTTCTCTCTCTCCCTCTCTGCCAGCCTCGTTCTCTCTCTCCCAGTCTATGCCTGTGTGGCAAGGGCTGAGGAGCTCTCCACTGCCACACACTAGAGCTTTAAGGACAGCCTCAGTGCACAACCAAAGAGAAAGCTATGAAACTCAGAGAAAAGGCCTAGGATTCCTCCTCTGAGTTATTTTCCTCAAGTATGGCCACAATGAGGACAGGCTGACCAGCACGGATACCACATTAGAGCCATGCTTTTGCGTTGGTGGAGCCCGCCTCCATGTGAACCAGGCTTCTGAGAATGGAGGCCACATTCCAAATGCTGCCCTACTGAGAACAATGGTTCCAAAGAACAGCAAAGGGACTGCTTCCCTCCAACATGGTGTATGGCCCAGTGGTGCCATGACCCCAAGTTGGGGAATACAACAGCCTGCTTCTCCTTCCTCTGAACACCTGTTTCCTGTCGCCCTCCTCTAACCTAGAGCCTGTTCTCCATCACTTCTGGGTTGGATGTGGGGATCTCTGCTATGAATTTCTTAGGCTATCAAGGCCCCAGACAGACTTCCTCTTCCATAGACTCTACTAACCTAACAGTAGGTTAAGATAGGAGACAAGTGATCCTAGAACTCATAGGGATGGTGGTCTTCAGGGTACATAGGCTGGGATAATGGCTGCTGTGGTGTTTGGCTCACAAAAACCAACCAACCAACCAAAGAAAAAGCACTGGCATTATTATCAGATGAGCTTTGTGGCTATGTGCTCAGGAAGCCCTCATCTGACTTTAGTTAGGGATCTCACAACCTGGCTATTGTGATCACTCCTTGGCAAGTGGACTCAGGTGCGGAAGACCATGGAATTTATGCAAAAACAAATGATTCAGGCTGTCTCCCGGGCTGTGTTTTCTTCCCAATTTCTTCCTGTTACTGCTTGCTAGAATCCTGGCAATGCTCTGCCCAGGCAGTGGATTTCTGGTCACACAGAAGGCTTTCAATAGTACTGCTTCAGTCCACAAAATGCCAGTTCCATCTCTAGCCCATGCATTCCCATTTTCCTTTGAAACCACTCCTATCACAGACCATGAAAGCATACTGCTCCTGGAAAGAGGCTTTCCTCCTACTCCTCAATGATGTCAGTTTTGTATGCCTGTTCATGTCCAGGGGAGGGCACCTGGTGGGTAGCCGCAATATCCACTGGGGTATACTATTGGACCTCAAGACCTTCCACCAGCAGAAGTGCAGTTGGCTTTGTGCACGAACCAACACACCTGTTGGAGTGTTCTTGGGGGTCAGAGACTACTCTTTGGTGCTAAGAGTTGACCTCAGTCCACATCCTGACCCTTGCTCTCTGCCATCTGATTGTCTCACTTACTCTGATGGCGAGAGATGATTTGGCCCAGCTCATAATCCTCCGGTTTCTCCTCAGTAAGCAAGTGTAGGTCGAGGGCGCTGCGGATGACGACAGGAGCCCTATCGTGGCACGTCACCTGGAGCAGCATGGGAGACAGGCCTTCAGGAAATGGGCCTTGAAGTGACTACTCAAGGACAGTGGGCAGGGGCATTCCGGAGGCACCTCCACTCTAAATACAAGGGCAACATCCATGTCCCTACTACCTGAGGCTGACCTCCTGCTCATCGTGTGGGCTCTTCCCATAGGCTACTAGCCCAATCCTTGTACATAGGACTTCCTGGGCTTGCCATTGCTCTTTGTGGAGCTGCACTCCTCTCGGAGTGAAAGGACCCCACTACCTGCATACAGATGCAATCTCATCCCACAAGTTGGGAGGAATGGGACAATAGCCTCCAAGACCCCAGGTCTGCCCGAGGATGCAGTCGGCATTGGGAATGGCCTAGGCACAAAACCTAGAGGCTTTGGTCTGGATTGCCAGGGCCAAAAACAGACCCAGGAACATGACCACACACAGGAGTGCTGAAAGATAGCCACGAGAGCTCCTGGCCTCCAGAGGCTCAGTGCTGGCTGGGATGTAGGAGATCACCTTATCTGGCAAGTTTGGTCATTGGGTTACCTGGACATTCAGTGTGCTTGCTCCACATCCATATCGACTCTGCAGAGACTCTCTCAGCTCCTTGTTCAAGGAACATGGAGAACCCCACACTGCTGTCCTCCTCCATAGACGTCAGCATCCCATACAGGGGAACCTGCAACCTAGGTCCTGTCCTATTCTCATCTGTCACCCATACCTGCCTCTGCCCTTCTGGACTGCATGCTGCCACCTGACACACAGACTCCCTCAGACATGGCAGTGGACAAGCTGCTGCTCTCCCTCATCTCAGCTCCAGCCCTTCACACTGACCTCTCCCTTCTTGATTCCTATCTATCCTCCTGATCATCCAGAAGCTCCAAATTCAAGAGGGCATGAGTAGTTCATGGTATTGGACCAGTGTCTGCTCCCCACCCAGGTGTAAGCACCAGGGGACACCCCTGCTCCCAGGCTTACCAGAACACTCTTGGCCATCTTTGGACTTTGTGTTTCTAAGTGGACACGAATTAAGCAGGTGTCTCCCACCTGCTTGTGGGAAAGCGGCCTGGAGGACTTGCAGGTTGATTCTGAGAACTGTGGGGGATGGAACATCAGCAAACCCAGAAACAGAAAGCCACCCCAGCCTGTCAGTTGGCTCTATGGGCTTCTAGCACATATGTCCAGGTGCTGAGGCTTCTTATTTCCTCAGGTGGGAGTGGAATGGCAGCACAAGTACAGCTTGAATAAGGTAGGTGTTTACCTCCTTTCCCTTGACCTGGGGGCGTTTCCTCACGATGAAATATTTTATTCCCGGATTCATGGACAGACACACGAGTGAGTGGTCAGAGACCTTGATTTCTGCAGAGTGAAGTGGAGAGAATTGTTAGGTGGCACTCAAGGATTATACCACAAAACACCCACAACCCCTGAGTGTCTCCGCCAGGCCCATCACACTTTGGTATTTTGGGGCCAAGGCCCACTTTCTCTTGGCTGTGAGTTATCCTGAGCCCACTGTGGATCATGTCTCCCCACTGTCTGATTGTCCTACTTACTCTCATCCTCAGACATCATACTCAGCAGCTCAAAGTTGTCCACATCCTCATGCTGCAATAAATTTTGGTCCAAGGCCCTGCAGATGAGGCTTGTCACCGTCTCCTGACAGGTCACCTGGATCAGGGTGGGACAAATGTCATCAGAGAATGGCTTTTAGAGGAGATACCCAGAAGCCTGTGGTCAAACATTCAGGAGAAATCTCAGCTACATATACAAGGGCACAATCTTGTTATCCTGCTACCTGAGTGTGTCCTCCATATACCCCCTGGGTTCTTGCAATGTGTTAGTAGAACAATCCTGGTACAAATATCTGCCTGTACCTGCCATCTCCCCTCCCCCTGGGGAGCCACATTCCACTCAGGTCAAAGGACCAAACTGCCTATGCACAGACACACTCTCATCTCAGTGAGATGAGAGCAATGGGCCAGGGATCTGCGCACCAAATGTGCTCTGGGATGCAGGCTGCCTTTGTGGGTAGAAGAGGCAGATGCACTGAAAATTTTGGTCCTGACTGCCACGACACAAAACAGACTCAGATACAAGAGTGTGCACTTGAGTGCTTCATGATAGCCTTGAGAGGCCCTGGCCTCTGGAAGCTCGGTGCTTGTCTGGTTGTAATGATGTACTTGACTCAGCACTGGCAGTCACTGAACATGTCTCCTCTGCAGCTGGACACCTGCAGCATTAGCGTGTCTACTGCACATCCATAGAAATTCTGCCAAGAACCCCTTTAGCCCCGTATTTACATACATGCAAAGGCTAACATTCCGAAGCTTTGGCATAACCCCCCAGGTGATCCCGACCCCAAATTCCTACACCTAGTCATGCTAAGGAGGTTCTCTTCCCTGCCACCAGGAACACATCCCCTCCTACACATGTGACAAGTCACTGCCACCTCCTCTGCTCCAACTTCACTCATTGAGAATACCAAGTTCTAGGCACTGCAGCCTGCACCCTGGACATATCTCTGCCTTCATCTGTCCACAGCACTTCCGTCTGCACTTCTGGCCTGCAAAACCCACAATACACAGGCCCACTCACCACTGGAGCTGGGCATGCTGATGCTCTCCCTCCTCAGGTCAAGCCCTTAAGACGGACCTCTCTCTTCTTTATTTCCCACCACAGCCCTGGGGTTGGCTGTGTCTCCTGCCTTCCACTGTGTGGACACTCAGGAGGCAGCCCTGCTGTCGGGCTTACCAGGATGCACTTTGTCTCCCTGAGGCTCTGTCCCTCTAGGAGGACGGGAACAAAGTGGCTGTCTTCCACCTGCTCGCTGGAGTGAAGCAGTGAGGAGCTGCTACTGGTGACTTTTCTCATGCAGCACTCATTGCTTTGGGTGGCCTGGGGCAATGATCCTGTAGCCACTGCAGAGCTGCTGCTCACAGCTGCTGGGGTCCTGGATGCCACTGCCACAGAAGGCTCCAAGAACTGTGGGGAATGACAACATCAGCAAAGCCCAGCAACTGCACCCCACCAAGCCTGGCAGTTGGTTCTGTGGGCGTTCTACAACATCCATCCAGAATCTGAGGTTCTTGTCCCCTTGGAGGATGTGGAGTGGCACCAGGAGTAAAGAGTGAAGAAGGTGGCTGTTTACCTCCTTTGGCTTGACCTTCAACGACTTGCTGGCAGCTTTTTCCCGAAGAAGAAAGTTATAATCCACTCCTCCATCCAGGGCGTAATAGACTTTCCCATCAGCAGGGATCCTCAGCTCTGGAGAGGCAGGGGCAGAGGCGTGGTAGGTGACACTCAAGGAATACACTACCCCACATCCCCCACAACTGAGAGCCTCTGCCAGCTCTGGTCTCACACACAGACCTGAGAGCCCCCGAATCCAGCTACTGTTCCACCAAAGACTCCCCACTGATTCCTCCCTGAGGACCCTCTATGCACAGGAGGTCCACTACAGGAACACCTTTCAAGGAAATAGCCCCTTGTACCCCAGAACCTCTTAGTTCACGTTGGACCCACCAAAGAGAAACAGCTAGACTTTGTATCTGGATTGGTCCCCAAAGACTCATGTGTTCAAGGTTTTCTCCCCACTGCAGCAATGATCACAGGTGGGTTTGGGGAAAAGCACTTGATGGTGGGTGCCTCCACCTTGCCAGTGGATTCATCCACTCATACAGGGCTACACTAATTTGAGGGGTGTGGTTAGGAGGTGTGTTGAGCTTGGGTGGAGGATGTCCACAGCAGGGCTGTGCCATCCAGAGCAATATATTTCTCTTGAGTTCCCCACTTCTGCATTTCCTCCTCATGAGTATAATTCTCATTCACATTTTTAATCAATTTATTGTTATACTTCTTGTTCGGCTTGTGCTTCTCCTTCTTGTTCTTGTTCTTCTTCATCTTCTCCTCATGCTTCTTATAGTCATCTTGACCTTCTTATTCATGGTCTCCTCCTTCAACTTATTTTCATTTTTCTACTCCTCCTTCTCCTCCTCCTCATCCTCCTCCTCCTAATCCTCCTCCTCCTCCTCCTCCTCCTCTCATCCTCCTCCTCCTCCTCCTCCTCCTCCTTCTTCTTTTCTCTCTCTCTCTCTCCTCCTCCTCCTCCTTCTTCTTCTTTTCTCTCTCTCTCTCTCTCTCTCTCTCTCTCTCTCTCTCTCTCTCTCTCCAAGAAAAGTTTACAAGCTGTGAAGGTTTCTATTCTACCACATACTTCTCTCTAGAAATGGCCTCTGGTCCTAAGTGGACTCAGTTTGCAATGAACAGAAAGATTGGAAGCCAGAAATGATTCTTCATTGAACTGCTTTTCTCATGTACTCGTCTAGGTCATGAAAGGCTGCCAAAGTAGGCACCCTGTGGTTGTCTGTCTTCTTTGACACAAGACAAAGAAGCCTCTCTTCTTGGCCCCACGTGGATAATAGCTTTGCAATGCCTCCTCAGGCCAAGGAAAGAAAACATGATAGGCAGGTCCACAGCCCATGGGGAACATGAAGAACCTGCAGATTTATGCCCCATCATTACACTTTGTTTTGTGCACAAGTCCCACCATACTCTTCCTGGGCATTGGGTCAATGCACACTGTGTTTTCGCTCCCAGTTATCGTGAGCCCACTGTGACTCACTGCTCCCTACCCTCTGATGGTTCCACTTACTCTGATGGTTCGAGACAATTTGCAGAAGCTCATAGTTTTCTGGATCCTCCTGCTGGAGCAAGTGTGCATCTAAGGCCCTGCGGATGATGACTGGAGTGCTGTCCTGGCAGGTCACCTGAGCAGGGTTGGAGAAAGCTCATCAGAGAGGTAATTTGGGAGTAGCTACCAAGAGGACCGTGCTCAAGGACAATCAGAGACAAGAGAGCTCTCAACACAAGGGCACCATCTTGTTACCCTGCTACCTGAGGCCTTCATGTGATCATGTGGGGTCTTCCTATGAGCCTCTAGTCCAATCTTGGTACAAGAGTTTGCTTCAACCTGCTATGCCCTACAGGGACAAGGGAATAAGGACCAAAAGGCTTTGTACAGACACACTCTAGTCCCATCAAGATGGGAGGAATGGTCCAGTGGACTTCCATATCCCTGCTCTGGTCTGGGATGCAGCTGCATTTTTGTGTGGACCAGGCACAAACCCTAGGTGCTTTGGTCATGACAGCCAGGGCACAACACACACTAGGACTCTTTAATGATAGGCATGGAAGTTGCTGGGCTCGAGAGTGTCAGTGCTTGCTGGGTGTCAGGAGGTTTGGACCCAGCAGGTGCAGTGGTTCAACATGTCTCCCCTGGAGGCAGACACCAGAGTCTTATGATGGATACTCCACACCCAGGAAAATTCTGCAGAGAGACCCACTAAATCTCTATTCACATACATGCAAACTAGGACACTAATGGGCCCCTCCAAGGCCCCCAGTTGTCTGTGACCCACACCTACCCACCCTAATCATTCTACAATAGCTCCCTTCAACAACCAGCAATATATCCCCTCCCACACACAAGAAAATGACTGCCAACTCCTCTGCTTCAACCTCCACGGTTCAATATACTCCTCCTCAATACCAAAATCAGTAGAGGATGGCCTATACCCTCGATATTTCTCTGACCTCCTCTGAACCCAGCACTCAATCCTGCACTTCTGACCTGCACACCCCAAAACACGCAGGCCCACTTGCACCCAGACCTGGCATGCTTCAGCCCTCCCGCCTCTCTCTTCCTCTTTTTATGCTCTCCTTCCTGACCTTCCGTAAGCTCCAGTTCAAGAAGACAGGCCTAGTCCAAGGTGTTTGCTGTGGACTCGCTCTTCCCCAGTGTGGGCTCCCAGGAGACTCCCCTGCTCGAAGACTCACCAGGATGCTCTTATACTGTGTCGTCCTTTCATTTTCCAGGTAGACGTGAATGAGGCACCTGCCTCTCACCCGCCTGTTGTACTGGGGCCGTGGGGAGTACCCAGTGGAGACCCCTGATGTCCTGGACTCTGGCTCTGCCCCTTCCCAGGGAGAAGGCTCTGGCTCTGGGGTTGGCTGAGGAGCTGTGACAGGAACTGAGCTTGTAGCTAGAGGAGAAAAGATGCCAACATGACTGCCTTGCCCTGAGCTTCGCACAGACAGACAATACCCCTGCTGCCAGGAAGAACTCAGGCCCTTAGCCCACACAGGACCTCTTTGCAGACTGGGGTCACTTCCTGAATGGACAAAGGTTTATCCTAATTTCCAGCCCAACACCAGGCATACAGACTCCCCACAGTGGGACAAGAGTTGGACCTTTCCTCATATACCCTTAGGTACTCACCCCGGTCCGCCTGGCTCTCAGGCTCTGCCTGGCTTGATATGCCATCTTCAGTTGGGGCCAGGAGGTGGTGTGCTTGATGCTCCAGGTACAAGCCAACCAGCAAGAGCCCCATATATGGCAGCAGCTGCTGCAGACTCAGAGAGCCTGGAGGCTGATGGGAAGCCTTGGAGTAGAAGTTCACCCAGGTCCCCAGGAAGGAAGGTGAGGCACTGTGGGGAGGCAGGTGTGGAGTCAGAAAAACCCTGGCCTTGCCTTCACCACGGCCTCCAGAGAGAACCTCTGACCCTACACTTCTGAACCGTCCCTGGTTCTGAACACACCAGTCCACCTCAGACAAGACACAGTGGCTGTACAGGCAGGGACAGGACAGATCTCTACAGGCAAAGAACCTTCAACCAAGGAGCGTTAGATCCATGGTATGACCAGCTCTCCCCTCCTCTGGGCAGGCCTGACACTCTTCTTCCCCTTGGCGACGTGCTCTCCAACCTGGAATGCACCTTCTGGGAGTGTCTGTCCTCCTGCCCACTCTTCTCGGGGCTCAAGAGACACCTCCTCCCCTGGCGTGGGCTGCAATGCTACCTCATTCTCTGTGAGTTCTCACTGAGTCCCCCTAAGTAGCGGTGGACCTCTCTTTTTCCATGAGTGCAGACCACATCTCTTTTGCCCTGGGGGAGGACAGGGAGGTGTAGTGTGGGGGGATCCCTTGTCCCAGGGGCTTCCCAGAGGACCATGACTCCACCTACAACTCCCCGCCTTATCCCTCCTACTGTTGAAGCCCCACACCTTACACTGCAGGCAGAAAACTGAATTTGGGAGAGCAGTCTTTCCTCAGCCTTCCCAAGTCAAATCACCTTGCAGGTCCCTATTCTGGAAACAGGAGCCCACCCTCTTGACCCCAAGCCCATTCCATGTTGAAGTTGGTCCAGGGGTACACCATAGTCACTGAAGAGGACAACGTGCAGTTATGCCTCATGGAGTCAGGGATGCAGTCACATGTAGGATATGTACTCATGGCACCTGCGGTTTTAGGCTGACCCCCATGAAAAGGGACACAATGGCAGTCATTTGCACCCCATTTTTCACTGAATTATGAAACGTGACTGGAAACGTGTCTTCACACAGTGGGTGCTTTCTCCATGTTCATCAGTGAATGAGCCCAAACTGCTGATTCCCACATATCTCTGGGGGTGGGAGCTGCCATGTCCAAAGCCCCTGTCCAGCTATGTCCCAGCTAGGACGCTCTGTCCCACTATGTATACTAACATGTCTTTATTAACCCAAAAGTGCTTTTCCCAAGGCCTGAGTTTTGAGACGCCTCTGGCACAGATCTATGTTCTTCACAAAGCCAACATCAACCAGAAAGGCTACCTGGCCTTGCTGAGTCCACCTGGGAATGAGCTCAGTGCACACCATTGAGCTGTGGTGCCCAGTGTGTGGGGACTGCTCCACGGACCTCTGTGGATCAGCTGGAGTCAGGATGGTTTCTCTGCCTGAGAGGGAAAGTTCACTCCCCTTGCAAGGCTGTGGCAGGCACCTCCAGGACTCGTCCCATTCGGGGCTGACATTCCACTATGAGTGTGGTCCTCTATCTCATTAGTTATCACAAACCTTTGGGTCCCTGAGAGGTACATGGCAGCCCCAAGACCCAGGCATGAGGGGGCTGCACACTTGGGCTTGGTGGTCTGGTGCTTACCTTGGGAACAAGAGATCCAGCACCTGCTGGGTGGGGATGGAATCCCAGGAGATTAACCCCATGTTGCTGCTGAAATGTAGGTTCCTCCCACCAATGACAGGCAGAAGCTCATTCCTAAGCTGATCCTTCCTGTAAGGTTCAAGGCTCTGTACCCTGAAGGGCTCCTCCGTGTTCTGATCATTTTCACCCTGGGTTGGAACGAAGAATGGTAGGTTCAAAATGGAAATGGTGACAAACAGAAAAATGACTTGTGCCAATACACTAGAGTCAAAGCACAATGGGACAGTTCCCATCAGTACAAACACACACACGCACACAAACACACACACACACACACACACACAAACACACACAGAGTAAGAATAGAAGTCTTTTGCCATTCATCAGGGATCAGACTAGAGGGCCTGCTGGGCTCACCTGCCCTGTGCTACTCACTGTTACTCTTGAGCTCCTCTGCGACAATTGCCAGAGGATCTGGCGTCTAAGATGAAGCCTCACCCAGTGTAACCACAAAAGGGCTAGTTGGCCCCCCTGAGATTCCTGGGAGCCTGAGGCTCGGCATTGTTTGCAAGGACAGGGGAACATCCTTCTCACTCGAGTGTCTCCAACCAAGTGAGCTCGGATGGCTTGGTCAGTGAAGTGGGTGCCTGGATACCAGGGTTCCATGTTCTGTTTGATCCATTGTCAAGGCAATGATGTCATTTTCTGTGCCCATACCTGAGCCTCTTTTCACATAAGACCACTTTCAAAAGCCCTATGGGCTGCTGATTTCTCCTCCATGCCTACCCATCTCAGGTGTGCAGGTGTTCAGCAACAACTACCCAAATACCCCCACCAGCATCTGCCCTGCTTGGTGCCAATAGAGTTCCAGCTTGGAGGCTTCAAAAATGCATTCACAACCAGTCCTTCCCTCTCAGCAGCTTTTGGACCCTGGTCCCATCATTGTGCAACTCATGGTGTGCCCAGTGTTTTCTGGAAAGTAGGGTAGCATCTAATCAGGGATTGGTGTCCCTGATTCATACATAGCATATGGTTTCTATGAAATCCAGTGAGGGAGCAGGAGTAACGAAGCTGATTGCACAGATGACCTCAGGGAATACTGACAGGCCAAATGAAAAATATGTTCCAGCTAACCATTGGTATTTGGGCTTCTCAGCCCAGTCCTGTTTTTAAAAAAGGTGCAGACAGGCAGTGTTCATTAAAAAAATGTCTACCATTTAAAAGTGGGTAATTTAAATGGCATCTAGTTACACATCTGATAGAATGGTCTGGCAACATATGAATTTCATCCTAACAACAACAACAAAACATAGAAAAAAACATAGACATAAAGATAAAACCTTGTCTTCACCAGGATGCCTAGAAATAGGTTTTATTTGGCTCATGCAAATATCTTTCAATAGAACTTCTAATTTCTGAATGAACTCATTCAATTTTATAATGTCTGAAACCCTCTGTGAGCATGGGAAGCACTGCTGACAAGACACCAGAGGGCTAGAGCACTTGTGCCCCCTGTATGGGTGTCTCTTGGCTATCACCAAAGACCGTTCCCCTCCCGGGGCAGCTGAGAGCAAGCTGGGCCTTGGAGCAAGGATTAGTGCTTCAGGTATAGACTATGCAAGCAAGGGACAATGTCTTTAATAAAACTAAAATTAAAAAGTCACTTTGAAAAAAAAAAATTTTAAAAGAAGAAGAAAATAAGGTCAAGTAGAGGAACGGGCAGAGGCATCCAGAGGAAGCCCATTTTCACAGGAGAAAATCCCCCAGTGAAAAGCATCAGAATAGATACCAAGAAAAATACCAACAAAAACAGTGTGCTCCCACTATGTATCTACTCCACATGCAAAAGTTAGAAAGCTAGATAATACAATCTTGGCCACAGGTAGAGCTATTCAGAAGAGCCACCTGGCAGTGCTTAGTCAAAGAAGTAAACATGCACACTTTGACCTAGAAATTCCACCTGTGTGTAAACCAGGTGGTGCTTAAGCAGTTTCACAAGGGGACATGCACAGGGAAATTTATCCTCAGGTTCCTTATAGAGTTGTCTGTGCTTACAGAAGGTTGAGGGCTGACAGGGTGCCCACAATTGGGAAAGTGAAATGCTTAAAAGGTAATGGATGCCAACCTGGATATATTAATAGAAATCAATGAAAAACAATAGATTTACATGACAGTAAAATCCCTGAGTTCAAGTTCTTGCTAGCCTACCTCCCAACAATCATGCTTGGTTAAGACACTGACATACTTCAAGGCAAAAAAAGGAGAAAATATAATGTCATTATTACTTTTCTTAAATGCAAAAAAGAAATGGTAATATTTACCCAGCCATGACCTGTTATGCATAATATGTGAGATTATTGTGGACATGTTGGTAAATGATTATCTACTCAGATACGTTCCATGACTCACCAAATGCAAAGGTCCATGAAGAATTACCGTCTCCATACATGAATTCATCGTCAAAAGCCTTGAGACAACAGGGGCTTCACAAAATGGCTTCTTGGCCAACTTGATGGCCAAGGACAATTCTTCCACCTGAAAGATGTCACCAACTTGTTCTCATTCACATTTCCACAGTGCCCCAAAAAAGAAACAAAATCTGATACTCTATTGAGTGAATCCTCAAGTGGACCAAACACCATACTTCCTTCCATATTTTAGAATTAACAAATGCAACTTCAACTCAATAACCTGCATTAGGCAACATGCAACCACAACCTCTTACACGTACTCTTTTACACACTCACGTGTCCTAGGTTCTGATCTAACTGTCCATTGAGCATTCAGAACACGTGCTACTTCACATTCCTTACAGGCAACCATCCCATTCTCTGCCAAGCTGAATACAAATCCCTGGTCACAGGAGAATGGAAGCCTATCTCCCACAACAACATGCATCAGGAAACATCGGGTTCTCAATAAAAACTCCGGGGACACCCTTTTGAAAATCACTTAACCCCTGAAAAGGCGCCTGCCATTCTCCTTGCTGTGGGGGGGGTGTATTTGAGTGGATTTTCAAACACCTCTTCACAGTTGAGAACATCACTGCACACACACAAAATAACAACAATTATTATTATTATTTTAAAAAAATCACTGCAGAATGGCACGGAGTAGGGAAGCAGCTCAGGACAGGTCACCCGGGAAGCTGAGAGAGTGCTCCCCTCACCAGGACAGAGTAGCAACCCCAGGGGCAGTCCCCAGAGACCCACCTCCTCCAGCCACACCCTACTGCCTACAGTTACCACCCAGTTAGTCCCCACCAGGGGTTCAATGCACTAATTAGGTTAAGGCTCTCCTCACTTGCACTGTCTCACACTGGAACTTTTGAGGGACACCAACAAACCATCACATCTGTGAGCTACAAACATCTGTACCCTCACCCTTTCTCATAGGATGTATTCCTGAGCTGTCAGCCCTCAGGCCTTCTGTAGTTTCATGGATTGGAAATCTCACTTATAAATGGTGCATCCAACTGAACACACTGCTCTACAGGGAGTCAGGTATTTCTGGTCCTATATACACTGGACAGAGAGATGTTGAGGTCCTACTAGGTGTCAGGTACTGTTCAACATTCCGGGATACAGCACAGACCTGGCCTTGGCCTCCCAGAGTCTGTCATTTAGCTACTTGTTTATGTGTAGCCTGAGATTAAGCAAGCTTTGAGGGGAAGGTAGGGGTGTGTGTGTGTGTGTGTGTGAAGGTTGTCACCATTCACAGATTACATTTAACTAATTAGTGTTGGGAGCATCAAAGGCAAATGAAACGAAACCTCTTCCCCAGGGCAAAAGAGGGGAGATAGGGTGCATACTCAAATTTTAGTAATTTTATAGGTTACTTCCGATACACTGTTATAATTTTCCTCGGGTCTCTGTGGTTCTACCCCTCATAAAAGAAGTTTGTATTTGTTGTAGAGGGATCTTTAAATAATATATTATGGAAAACATCAAAAGATAATGCCTTGCTTAAGAAAACAGCAGGCATACTAAAAACATTGGGGTTTTTAAAGTCAGCATCCTGTTTTATACACAGTCTACTGCTAAGAATTACACTTCACACCTGGTGTGGTGGTGCAAAAAATATGTGGTTGGCCATTACTTTTCACATCCAATGGACTGTTTTTTTTAGTGGATTGATGTTATATTTTTATGAACAAAACTTCAGTTTTCATGAAGTCCAATATTTCTATTTTTTCTAGTTGCCTGTGCTTTTGGCATCTTATCAAAAAAAAAAAAAATCATTGTCAACTCGGGTGTCCTGAATCTACTGCCCTATGTTTTCTTTTGTAGGTGTTGTATTAGGTAAGAGTTCAACTTCATTCTTTTGCATGTGTATGTCCAGTTTTCCCCAAAATGATGTGCTGAAAAGACTGTTCTTTTCCTCACTCAATGGTCTTGTGTCCCTTATCAAGAGTCATTTGATCACATACACCAGGGCTTACTTCTAGGCATTCTATTCTGTCCCTTTGGTCTCAGTTTGGCTTCCTGTCAACACCGCCCAAGGAGCGGAGGCCACACAGTGGGCACTGCGGGCCAGCCTTGTGACTGGAGAATGATGTGAGCTCTGAGGCGCAGGCCAGCGTTCTGCCAGGTTTCCACCTTAACACACTGAGGAGACTGAAGTACTTTCTCACACAGCCTGTATTTCCAGAGGTCTGTGAGGCGAGGCCAAATCCTCTGAGTGGGGTCTCACAGGCTCCCATAAATGCACGGGCTGAGCCCTGCTCCTTCCTGGAGGCCTGGGGCTGCCCCTGCAGGTGGAGGTAACAGCTTTCCAACCTGCCCAGGGTCCTTGGTGGGCTTGGAGCGGTTCACCTCCTCTTCTGTCTTCTTCTGACATTAAGAGCCCTTGGGATTCCATGGGGCCAACACAGGTCATCTAGGGTGACCTCCCTATTTTTAAAGTCACTTGATTAGGAACCTGAATTACATCTGTAAACTCCTCATTTGTCTGAAAAGAAATAGATTATACACTTCCAGGGATAAGGGATAGAATCCTTGGGGCTGTAATTCTGCCCATCTTTCTCTCTCTGACCTTGACCTTGCCAACCATCAAGACCTAGAAGATTCCTGCTGAACCATCCAGAAGGACAGTATGTGCCTACAAACCAACCAGCAGACAGACAGACAGACGAAGCAGCTGTCTCCTGACAGAGCATCGCTCAGAGAGGGAAAAGGTGGACTTGCTGTTTAATCATATTTATTGTACAAGCATTGAAGGATATAAAATTTGACAGTAATGGTAGCCTATATTTAGACGGGTTCTTTTAAAATGGAAAGCTACGAGAGGTATTTCTAGATATTCTGCTCTTAAGTATTGGAACCCACTTTCTACTCTGGAATCTTCTCTGAGTCTTGATTTAAGGGCCTGCTCTGTCTTTGGGGGGGGGGGGGGGAGCCATGGTGGGTTCTCCCAAGCATGCTTGTCGTCGTTTGGCCGCAGGAAACAGGAGAGGCAGGTGAACAGCAGTTGGCATCGCCGTACCCTTCACGTGCCAGTTCTCCGCCTGTGTGGATGCTGCAGGGGAGGAAATCCTGTGTTTCTTTCTGGCGTCCTGTTTGTTATGGATCTGCCTGGTTCCTGGGGCTGAAGTGATGGAGCCATGCTGCTCTGAGCAGAAAGCCCTTCCAGAGTGTGGGCGGGGCTCTCCCTGCACAAGTCCCTGAAGTGCGTGGGGAAGGGGAAGGCATCTGTCATGGAGTGATGGGCAGGACCCTCAGTGTGGCTCTCGCTCCTTCTGGGGCTGGCCCTGGTGAAAACATAAGCCAGGGAAGTCCCTGTCCTGCTGTGTTCTCGTGGGTCTTTTCTTCCAGCCCTCCAATCCCTCCTGTAGGAAATCCAGTTTCCATGGAAGTGGTTTAAGTGTTGCATCTCCTCCTGGCCAGGCGTTCACTGTGGGTGCCCCTTTCATTCTTGCTGACGTCGGGGGAATCTATCTGCGCCTCCCGCCATGCAGCGTGACCATGCTTCCGGTTCCCTCCATCGCTCAGGGCAGGTGGCTCTCCTCCTAGGTCTCCATAACTGCATGCGAGGGAGAGAGTTGGACAGCGACATGGCTCAGGTCCTGTCCATGTTGAATGCTGGCGCCTTCCTAAGGCACCGAGAATGTCAGAAGGGCAGGTTTGGAGCGAGCTTCAGCATTAGGGACAGGGATGGCTCTGAGGACCCTTCGCAGCCCACAGGGGAGAGGGAGAGTGGGCAGGTTTTCCAGGGCCTGTGGGAGGGGGGATGTCGCCTGAGGCCAGCCTGAAAGGCCACAGAAGCAGGATGGGCACTGGGAAACATGACCGAATCCTCCTAGGATGCCTCCCTACACCTTGCATTGGTTGTTCTCTTCGTACTTCATGACCTGCATCATCATCAACAGCCACATCTTCATGTCCATCTTCCTGGCCATGGTCTACAACAACAACCTGCAGGTAAGTGCCTGAACCTGGAGCTGGGGGCCGCCGGGAGGTGGGAGCGCCTCTGCTGACCCTTTGGAGGTGTCCCTTATTGTTTACTTGGGTGGAGCTGAGGGCTCCTTTGACGTCTTGCTCCTTTCTGCTCCACGGAAGTCTCTTACCAGTCTTCCTGGTGGGGCTCAGGATGTATCTGAGGAGATCCGAAGGACAGTGGTTAGCCAGGATACCCACCCTTTTGTGGCAAAGCTCCTGGCTCTGCTTGTTGCTTTTAATGCCTCCTGAAGCTCATGGCTCTTTGCAGTGTGCATGTGCAATGGGACTGGGGATATTCTCCAAGCTTCCACCCATCCCCCTCAAATGGAAGGGAACACTCTAGAGCCAGCCCTGTGTGCTCTGCTTGTGACCACTGGCCTCCTGGGGGCAGAGGCTGGGCAGAGGTTTCTGAGTGCCCGGGTGGTAGGGAGCTGCATTTGCCTGGAGCTGCCCAACGCCCAGCCGTCCCACTCCCTCGCTGCATGGACCTTCTTTTACTGTAAAACTTACTGCACAGAGAAACCTTTCCTGAAAGGTCAGTTTTCCTTCTGGCTCTTGACTTTTTGGTCCTGTTTTGAATTTCCTGTTGCTGAGGGGTGTCCCCACTGGGGGCAGGTAGAAAGCTGGGGAGAAAGACAGGGCTTGTGGTAGAGGGCAAGAGAGCAGTGGAACTGAGTCTCAGAGCTGGACTTTGAAGACATTTGGCTCTATCAGGGTCCCAAGGAACCTCGGGGCCTCCTGGCGCCAAGGCCAGGCCTCCCCTGGTGGAAGAGGCTGCTCCTCAAGGTCTGGGTCTCTCTTGGCTTGAACTGCTGGACAAACAGTTGATGTGCCTCCTATGCCTCGAAACCAGCCCTCCTTAACATGCATCATCCAGCACACATGTCTTAGATGTGCTTTTTGTGCCTGGAACCACCCAAGGTTCTGCCGAATCCACAGTGACTGAGACCCTTTAAGCTGGTACCTTCCAGCTGTGGGAGTCCATCACCTGGTTGCTGTGTTGCGGGACAGCCTCAGGGAGCAGTAGGACTGAGCGCAGAAGCTGGACTGCTGGTTCTAACCTGAGGGGCGTTGTTGAGTTTCCTCCCCTTCTGGAAAGTTCCCTGTGGTCAGACCAGATGGCAGCTGTAGGAGTCCAGCTCCCACAGGGGGTCTCAGGAGACGAACAGATGGTGAGGAGTCGTTGAAAGGGGGTGGAGAGACAACGCAGACACCAAGATGAAGGTGCTGAATCCAATCTTTACTTGTGAAGTTAATCATATATACTTTTCATTTTGGCAGGCTCACAGTACTTTGTGGTTACAAAACAGAAATCATTATTCAAAGAAACAAAGTATTACATAGCTACAATTAGAATAGAAGAATGTATCTTGGCTTATGCATAAGCAAGCATTTTTTACTTTCAGTTCACTTTGCTTTGAGTTGTTTCCACTTAGTTTTTAATAATAGTTAGAAATGTCCCAGACTACTGGCCTACACCTTGACTATTCTTTCTTGACTAGAATTGGTGCCACTGTTATGGTAAGCGGTTAACTTTGAAAGAGAGGCTACTAATTTTAATCAAACAAGAGCAAGAGCACAAACCATTGTGCACAGGAACAAGATCAAGTTACCCATTACTAAGCACTAATCTGTCTTCTTAACATTAATTCTTCTTCTTTAGATTTTAATTTAATTTCTCAAAAACTTCCTCGACTGTTTTTCCTACAGGGGGTTTCTCATTAAACATTAACAATTTACGTTCCACAGTTGAATCATTGCATTTAGAGCAAACAGATCTATTCTTTAGAAGTAGTTGCATTAATTGCGAAATTCATGCTTTTTCCTTCATACTTAATGGTCATATGAGAAGTCACAACTAGACTTATTAAAGGAATACAAAACCAAACCAGCCCATTCCCAGAAACATACAGCGCTCCTCCAGAGGATGGACGCCTGGCGCCATCCACCTCAGTAGGGCCTTGCCATTGCCTGAGTCAGGGGAGGCGGGCAGCAGGCAGCCTCAGCTGTCTCCTCGTCTCTCTGGCTGTCTTAATGGAGCCCTGTGTCCCTCTACCTGTGTCTCTCTCCCCTCAGTGGTGCCCCAGCCCCTTCCTTTCTGGAATCCTTCCTCTGGGGCGGAGTGGAGTCTGGAGCCTTCTGCTGTCTGTCTGTTTCTCACCACAGATTGTCCTCCACGGGTTCCCTCATTGACACTTGGTATCTGTGACTGCAGGAGTGGTCAGCAAAATTGACGTGGAGCAGGGAAGGTGACGTCCTGCTCATTGGCTGACCCATCAGTGACTCTCCCTTAACTCCTCCTTGACCTCCACGTGTTTGGTGTTGAAGAAACGGACATCTTCTTGAATCTTCTCTTAAAATACCCAACTCTGCTTTTCTAAAAACGGGGTTTGAAAACTTGCCTCCCTGAAATGTCCCCAGGTGCTGGAGGCATTCCGCCTTCTGAAGGTCAAGGTGGGCACCGAGGTTGCGGTGAAGGAGGCTGCGTGGAAGCAGCTGGTGCCCGACATCAGCACCTCCCACCTGACCTGGCCTAGAGGTGGTTAAGGCCAGAGGGGACTCAGGGATGAGACTGTTGTCACATTGTACTGAGGAGGAAACTGAGGGACAGAGAGGCCCTCCTTAGGGCAGAGCAGGAACTCCCTCCCAGGACTGGGTCTCTCTCTGTGACCCTGTGGTGCCTCCCAGAGCCTGGCAAGGGTAGAATGAGGGCTGACCAAAACCAAGGGAGTCCTGGCTGTGGCCTGTTCTGAGTGAGCAGGACCCAGTGGGGGGAATGAGAAGAAGGAGTCTCCCTCACCTGTGGACGGTGACTGGAGGACCAACACACACACACACACATACACACACACAGACACACACACGCACACACACAACACGTCTCAGGCTCCTGCAGGGCAGGGTTGGCCTTGAGAGAGGCCGCCTCCTTAAAATTTGCAGCCGGCTTGCTGGTTGTCTTCATTCCAATCCTGCATACATGACACACACAGCACTGTTGCACAGATGCGCACATACAATGTGTGTGTACACACTGCTCTCCTGCACACACATTAAACATACTGAACCATGTGTGTGCGTGCACATCAAACACTGTCCTAGGTCCTTCTCCACGAAGGCCCTAGAAGCCCCTGCTGTTATAGATGCCCAGACACTCAGCTCTGAAATCACAGGTGCAACTGAAGAGTCCCAGCTGGACCCGCAGTTGCTAGGAGAAAGTGGTGGTAGGTGTGGTAGGGCAAGTGGGAGTCCCCTAGACACAAGGTGACTGACCTGTGACCTCCCTGGTCTTGCAACCTATGATGCAAAGGAGCTCCAGTATCCCAGCCATGCCCACCATGCCCGCCATGCCCACCCTGCAGATCCAGTCCCTTGTTGATGTTTTGGACACAAGTGGTCACTGAGGCCCTGTTCAGACCTTTGGGTTCAGCATTCTGGTTTTCAGATGAGGTTGGAGGACAGTCAGTCATTGGGCAGTGTCAGCCCCTACCATTACTCTGGGGTGCGTGCTGGTTCTTCCTCCCGGGTGGACAGTGGCAATAGCAGCAGGACCCATCCTCTCCAGAATTTGGTCTCTCAGGTCCCCTGAGGACCTGAGGATGGACATCAAGGACGGGTGGCTGAGGGCTGTCTCGAGCAGGCTCTTCTGCTCAGGCCATGAGAATGTCCTCCCTAACATCTGCCTCACCCAGAATTCCCAGGAGCTCCACGCCAGGGGGACCCTCAGCTTTGGCCCCACAGCCTAACAAGCAGCATGCCCCAGCTCACACACTAAAAACTGAAGAGTAAACACGGAAGCCAACCACAGCTGCAGATTGCCCCAGCACCCGCATGAACGTGTTCACAGCTATTACACCAATATGCTGTCATCCTGGACCTCTTGCACATCCGAGCAGTCAGGGTCAGTGGAACTTCCATAAACCACTGATTCTCTCCCAGGGAGAGCAGAGATACCCATAGATGAAACCTAAAACACTAGCAGGAACAAGTACTTTTATAGATAAAATACCTTTAAATTCAAGGTGCACATTTTTCTATTTAGGAGCCACTACACCATTTTCCCCTTAGGATCGGGGATCTGATTGATCAGCACATTACAGTTTTGCCATGTTGAGCTCCCTGTTCTGTAATACTCTGTGCAGAACACATACCTTCCAGGTGCCCCATGTCCTGACAGGTGTCGGAATAGCGGTGTCAGCTTGAGGCTGGATTTGTCTGATGGCCACATAGTGATCGTAGCCCCCTGATTATGTGAAATGCTGAGCTGGACCTGCCTCTCTCCCTCAGAAGGAATCCCCAGGATACCTTCACTCACCTTTGCTTTTCCTAACCAAGGCCCCCTTCATTCCAGGCATATGGTAGAGCAGGTGTGCAGTGATCTTTTAAGGAACTCAGGTGCTTTGCTGGAGCACAGTCCATCTCAGAGTGTCCTGGGCAAATTCTCACCTTGACCCCTACCATCTCATTTACTCTATTCCTATGACACCCTCTCACCCAATTATGCATCCCCTGGCTGTGCAAACCCTGAGTTCCAACTCCGAATTGCTTCAAAGAGTGTAATTACGTGACCGTTCAGTTCAGTAAGTAAATGTCTACTGGGCCCCTTCATGGGGCAGGCATGGCATTGGGCTTTGGGGTTACAGAGCTCAAGATCCATAGTCTCTGCCTTCACGTTGACATTCAAAAGAGAGAAAAGCAAACTGGACTTTTAGCCACAGTTGGAGAGAGAGCAGAAAGACCTCAGTCTAGACAGATTGAAAATGCTGAGCAAGGGTGGAGGGAAGCGCTGGGCTGGGAGCCATCCCGTGGGACCCCAGCAGAGATGTGTGTGCCCTTGGGAAGGACAGCACTGGGGAGGTGGGCATGGTCCAGACCTGCTGCCGGGGCCCTTTACAAGAGAAGCCAGTCCTTGGCGTTGACTCTAAGCTGCTGTTATAAAGTCTCAGGCCTTTCACTGACTTGTACGTGAAACTTCCACCCTGGCTTGACCTAAGGCTTTGGGGGTTGGAATTTTCATATTCTTTTTAGCTCTCTGCCAGAGCCACCTACCTCCTGGCTGTGCCCCCTGGGCTTGATGATGTTTTTTATTAAGTAGAACAGCTGTGGCAATAATCTGTGATAGCTAGATTATTCACATCATCAAAATGTTCCAGTTTCTGTCTTCTCCTGGCCCTGTTCCAGAGAAACTTCACCTGGTGATTTTCCAAAATCATCTTAGATTCCTGTTTGCACTTTCTCTTAATCCAATCATTAACAAACATTTGGGGGCCAACTGCTGGTGTCCAATCTGACAAAACTATCTCACCTCCCTGACCCCATTTCCCACCATTTCTGTGTGCAGACCCAGGTTTCAGCCAACTGGTCCTTGTTTAAAACACTCCCACCACTGGGCCTTTGCCCATCGGATGCCAGCAGCCTGGACCACCATCCCTACGCCCTGCTCCTTCCACAAATGCTGCTCACGCTCCACCTCTCCACCCTCAGCCCCCTTCAACCTTCAGTGGCCATCCCGTCTGACTTGCCATTACCTGGCACTCAGTACTTGTAACAAACCAAGCTTGTCACTCGGCTTTTTCCAGTGACATCCTACCTCTAAGCCTAGATAAAACACCTTGTTAAGACCCAGCACCTTACACAAAATCCAATCTGGAGTGAGGACTGTGAATGTCTGTGTTGATAATTTTCACCTAATTCTCTAATAACGAGCTTTATTGTTTTACTGGTTGACCTAATTTGCCCACTTGAGTTTTGTCTGTAGTTTTCTCAATGTGAAGCGCACCTGATCCTTTCCTGTGATCTTGCTGTAATTACTCTTCTAGTTCCTTTACCATGAATGAAGAGCAGGGGGCTGAGGAAATGAGGAACAAGGCTCTTTAGAGATGCTAAGGCAGCCATCAGGGCTGGAGCTGCCCCACTATGTCCCCTCCCTGGTCCTGGGGCATCTTTCTGGCACACGAGCCAGGTGGCACACAAGCCTCAATGCAGGGTAGCCAGGTGAGGTAGCAGCGTACCACAGAAGCTGCACACACACAGATTTGTGCAGCTGACCCTGTAGGGCACTTGCCTGGTGGACATGGGCATCAACCTGGCAAGGTGGTTAGTTAGACTTCAGGTGAGGGCACCTGCGAGGACCAAGGGTTGCAAGGTTCTTGTAAGCACTGAGTAGAGTATGGCTAAGACTCCAACCATGTTCGGCGCATAGTAGACAAATACTCGGTACTTAAAAAATATCTGTCATGTGGAGGAACCGCCTTTCCTCCTCTGTCTCTTCCTCCACTCTCTTCTTTGTTTTTCTTGGCTATAGAGAAGGGTTTTTTTTTTTTCAATTTCATCTCTAATCTAGCATCAGAAACCCCTAAGACCTGTTAGTAAATGTAAGACCCTGGAAATCTGCATCCTTCACAAGCTCCTGTGGATGCTTTTGCGGGCTCTGTGATTTGAATATCTGGATTTGGATATGGTTTGTCCACCCAAGGTTCATGTGAACATAAGGGCATTGAGAGTTGGTAGAAACTGTAAGAGGTGGCACCCTGGCACGGGAGAGGTTGGTCCTCCCAGGACCAGATTAGTTCCCTCGAGAGTGGTCTCTGACAAAGTGAGACCCGGGATGTGGTGGGTCGATGCAGCATGAGCACCTCAGCAGAGATGGGCAGCCTGACTGTGCACTTTTCAGTCTCCAAAACCTTGAGTCAAAATAAGCCTCTTTTCCTTATTAGGTGCCCAGTTCTGAGTATTTTGTTTTAGTGACACCGAACAGACTTAGAAAATCCACTTTTGAGAAACTGATCTAGAATCAGAGGCCCAGTGGAGGCTAGCCGGAGGCCTGTCCCCTGTAGAGACTCCCATGAAAGTTCACTAAGTACACAGCCCTTCTCCTTGGACAATGTCTCCTGCTTCCAGAGACTTCCATCTGGTCATGGGCAGGTGCATATCAACCAGGATGTAACCTTAGATTTGCTTGTAACTGGCTATGCACAGCCTACTTACCCCTCCAAGATGCTGCTCTTGTCTATGAGTGGGGCTCCCAGGGCCACCTCCCTTGTGGGCTGTTGTGACTTCCAGCCCTGCTGCAACCGAGGCCCCATGAAGGTTTGCTAAATTGGACTAAACAGGAACCGCTTCCCCGACAGCACGTTGACAAGTCCTGTGGACATGCGGCCAGTGCAGAGCCCCCCTGCAGACTGGACCCATGTGGGAAAGGTCTGAAAAGGAGGAGAGCCTGGGTGTCCTGGCAGCCTGGGGGAACCCAGCCCAGCAGGCAAGGGTGATGGCTGCCTGCCTGGGGCTTTGTTACGCTGGTTCATTGATATTCTTCCATTAAAGAAGAAGTTGGCCACGTGATGGAAGGGTCAAGAATGGAGACCGGATAGTGGCTCCGTGGGGAGGTCATGATGTCAAGAGAAGCAGGTGCCCTGAGGGAGGGTGAGATGTGAGGTAGCCTTCAGGCCTTTCCTTCTCACTAACCTGGCTGCTAGGGAGCCACTTGGGGGGAAGGGGTGGAAGGCCAAACACCCTGAAAAGATGTCCCCTGGGCTTTCCGTGCAGGTTGAGAAGGGGTCCATCTCTGCATTGGTTGGCTAGGGCTGCCGTGACCTAGTACCACCAACTGGGGACTTTAAGCAATAGCATTCATTGTCCCATAGCTCTGGAGGCCAGAAGTGTCCAATCCAGGTGTCAGCATGAGGGGCTTCTGAGAGCTGTGGGGGGAGTTGGCTCCTTGCCCCTCCCCAGCTTCCAGGGGTGGTCTGTGGTGTCCGCCGGCTCCGGGAACATGACTGCAGTCTCCTCCCTGTCTCGCTGTCGCTGGGTCCATGTCCTCCTTTTAACAAGGGCATGGTCACGCTGGATCAGGGCCCATTCTAATGGCCTCATCCTAATGCCATCATCGGCTAAGACCCTGTTTCCAACAAGGCCACATTCTGAGGTTGGGAACTACGCTAGGAATGGGAGGGACACAAATCGATGATAACAGTCTGAGTGTGGCATGTCATTGGCTCAGCCCCCACTGGGCCCTCAGCTGCTCTGGGTCCTGGTTTGGGACTGGCAGAGAGAGGACAGGAAGCCAGTACCTGTTCTCCAGGACCTTCCCTGTTGCCCCCACAGAGCAGAGGATTCTACCTCACAAACCCAGAACCCCAGTGAGAGCCTCAAGTGTGGGTTCCATGCTTAAGAATGTAAAAATGACGAGCAATCACACTGACAAAGAACCCGCGGTCGCCTTGGTTCAGAGCACAGCCCACTCCCTCTTGCCATCCCTCCCTCCACTGTCAAGATGGCCCCAGCCAAGATGGCCCCACAGGCCTCCTGAGGTGGCAGAATGGACACGGGCCCAGGTCAGAAGACATAAGGTCTGTCCTGGCTCTGCCAGGAAGTGGACCTGTGGCCTGAGATGGACAGGTCAGCTTCTTTTCCCTCTGGGGACTTTCTGAGAAGTGTGCTGTGTGGTCACTGTGCACATGACTGCGTGCTTCTCTTGACTTCACTCCTGGATTGTCTGCTGGCCACAGCAGACCAGGGGGCCCACTGTGGGGGCCTTCCCTTGTCTTCTTACGGTAGGGCCACTTCTCTACCAGGGCCACTTGTGGTAGTCTGCTACTTGGGGCACCTGCACGACATATCCCCACAGAGCACGTCTCGCACCCCTTCTTGGGGGGGGGGTGTGGCCTCTGTTCCCAAGCCTGAGGGCAGTCCTGGAGTTGTCAGTATTAGGACGGGTGGGATCAACTGCCCTTTGGAGGTAAGGCACCACCAGCATGGTCACAGGTGACAGGGCCGGCCAAACCAGGCCTCCCAATTCTCAGCACCCGGGTTCCTCCCTGAGCGCGCAGCCTCAGGTGTGTGTCCCTTCCCGTTCCCCCTGAGCCAGGAGTGTGGCTTTGAAGTGGGAGACCCACTTTGCTATGGTGCCAGGTTCTGGGGAGACTGTCAACAGGCGTGGAAAGCACAGATGCAGTTTGGTCGCAGATCTGACTTAGGGTATTGCTCAAAAAGCTGTTCATGCGTCGGCCCCCCGCAGGCGGGTGACCTGTACCTAGTGGTGCACGGGAACAGATCTCTCTCACACACATGCAGCGGGTCACCCACACAGGCACTTGCTGTCTCTCTCAGGCTGAGCCCGCTGTCCCTCCTCCCTGAGCTGGTCACTAGTGACACTTCAGAAGCCAAGAGCCCTGGAGGGAGAGCACAGCTCACGTTATTCAGTTCCACCCTCTTGAAAAGGCAGTGTCTGTGTCCTCTGTCTCTGCGTCCTGTGACGTCACAACTCCCCCACTCCTCCCACCTCTCAGCCACCACAGGCACCCCAGCTACAGATGGCATTTCCTTCCCATCCCCTCTTCCCTTTCCTCCCTCCCCGCCCCACTTCTCTCCACTCTGGTGTTCCCTTGTCCCCACTAGGCCCTCTTCTAGCCAGCTCTGGCCTCCCTCCTTGTCCCCCTCTGGGTGACGTTTAAAGCTGTGCTCACTACACCACATTTATAGCATGGGACCTCTGAGCCAGTGGTTCACAGGATCATATATGTGACCCTAGTTGTTCATGATAGCGCATGTCATGGGGACCTGGATGGTCCACTGACCACCCCCACAGGGTCACACTCTCACTCCCAGCCAGCGGGACGGTACTCCTCAGGGCTTGGGAAAACAGGAGATAGCACGGGAACGGATTGGACATGTCGAGGTTCCCAATGTCAAGGTCATTAGCCTGTAAGACAAGTGTCTCGAGGGCCAGGACTATCTTCCACTCTGAAACCATCTCCCCGCCACCTCACACACCTACTGGCATTTTATCAGGGTGGGTGCAGCGTCCCAACCACAGGCCACCAGGTCAGGGGCACACAGCACAGTGATGTGCATGGATGCTGGTGTGAAAGTGTGTGTCCAGCAGGTGTCCCTGCTCGCTCTGAGCACAGCGCCCAGGCCTGGCTGTGCAACCAGAGGGTCCCTGCAGCCGAGGGGCAATGCCAGGAGTCTGCAGGCCTCCAGGAAGCTCAGTGAGAAGAAGTCAGAGAATGACCTCCAGTAAATCTCCAAGGAACATCTGCCAGCAAGCTCATGGTTAATTCATCAGTTAATAATTTCAGTGCCTAACTATTGACATCTACTGAGTGGATATAAACTGGACGCTCATCAGAGGAACTTTTTAAAACTACAGTTTTGGTGACATCACTCCAAAAGGCTGGGTCAACTGACCCAAGGGGAAGTTCCTGAGCTCTGCTGGCCCTTCCAGTGGGAAGCAGGAGAAGTGGTGTTCTGCGCCCTGTTTGTTGAGCTGCACCGGGCAGTAAGGCGTGGCCTGTCCAGATCAGACCTGAATAAGAGACACAGGCAGAGGGCCATGGGTGGGCCTCCTCAGGAAGGGGAGCGAGTGTGTCTCCAGCTTGGGAGAAAGTACCCAGGCTTAGCCACAAAGAAAACATGGCCCATCTGTTGTTTGGCCTACCATTAAGGATTTAAGAGAGCCGGCAGAAATCCTTGGGAGACCCCAAAGGCCAGCCTGCCCAAGGACCCCTCCTGGACTCTGAGAAGCCTCTGGGTGCCACATGTACCTCCAGCTCTTTGGCTCCTGTATGCCTAAGGCTTGCAAAATGGCTTCCTCCAGAGCAGGCCAGGCCGCAGGTCCAGCACTGCTTCTCGTGGGGAGCTTAGAGGGCTGGTGACTTTTGCAGCAGCTACATCTCTGGAAACACACACCCTGGGGTCCTTCCTGGGAGGGAGGTGACAGGGTTAATCCCAGGGCTGTGGGAGGCGGAGAGAAAGGCCTTGAAACCACCCAGTGAAGCCAACCAGATTAATAGAGGAAGAGAGAGGGGGGTAGACCATTAGGAAGACAAAGAGAAAATCATGCTGGAGCAATAGAAAGGTAAATCTAATATCAACTAGGGAAAAATAAATGGAGATTAGGGCAAACAAATTAGCTTTAATGGGTTCAATGCTAATACATTGTACCTGAAGAGTCCGAAAATTCCAGGGCTGGACTGATCATGTCCTTGACCTTGACCATAGTGTTGAGCTCCCTGGCAACGAAAACTGGAAGCCAGTTTCTTTTATACCAACTGGACAGTGGCAGACTTGAAGGGGCAGCATTGCCACTCAGAGCTGTCAAAAACTCCCCTCAGTGGGCTCTCTGGTTCTCAGGAGGAGCAGTTTGCACTCTTATCCACTGTGCCCCCCAGCTTAGCCTGGCCCTCATGGATCTTCCCCTGAATGCATGTTGACATCGCCCCAACTCTGCTGGAAACCATGAGGACAGAGTCTGTCCCCCCGCTCTCCTCCATAGAGCCTTTATCGCCAGAGTTAGAAGGACAGGTCTTCTTGGCTCAGAATGTAAAGACCTCCATTAATGACAGTTTCCCCGCTGGTGTCAAATGGAGAGAAGGCTTCTTATCTCAGCAGAACATGCTCCCACAGAACACACCACCACATCCAAGTGTGCACACTTGGCTCAGCAAGTGTGCACACCTCCAGTGTTGACGTCCAGGGCTGCGTGGAAGTCACAGGAAGCCCCGCACGCACCCCGGCTCCTCAGCAGCAGGCCAGCCTCTCTCCTCCTGGGCTGTGGGATCTAGACCTCCTTCACTTCGAAGAGCACACGTCAGAGGAAGCCAAGCTGCTGGAGGCCAAGAGCGTGTGGGCTTCACTGACTGACTGTGGATCTGCCTGCCTCCCTGCCTCCCTCCCTCTTCCCCCTGCCTCCCTCTCTGCCTCCCTGCATCCATCCCTGCCTCCCTCCCTCTTCCCCCTCTTTCCCCCCTCCTTCCTCCCTTCTCCCCCTCCCTCCCTCCCCTCCTTCTTCCCTCCTCCCCTGCCTCCCTCCCTCTTCCCCCTCTTTCCCCCCTCCTTCCCCTGCCTCCCTCCCTCCTCCCCCTCCTTCCTCCCTCCTACCCCTCTTCCCTCCCTCTTCCCCCTCTTTCCTCCCTCCTCCCCTTCCTTCCTCCCTCCTCCCCCTCCTCCCTTCCTCCTCCCCTGCCTCCCTCCCTCCTCCTCCTCCTTCCTTCCTCCTCCCCCCTCCCTTCCTCCTCCCCCTGCCTCCCTCCCTCCTCCCTCTCCTTCCTCCCTCCTCCCCCGCCTCCATCCCTCCTGCTCCTGCCTCCATCCCTCCTCCCCCTGCCTCCCTCTCTCCTCCCCTGCCTCCCTCCTCCCTCCTCCCCTTCCTCCCTCCCTCCTCCCTCTGCCTCCCTCCCTCCTCCCTCTGCCTCCCTCCCTCCTCCCTCTGCCTCCATCCCTCCTCTCCCTCCTTCCTTCCTCCTCCCCCTGCCTCCCTCCATCCCTCCTCCCCCTGCCTCCCTCCCTCCTCCCCTTCCTTCCTCCCTCCTCCCCCACCTCCATCCCTCCTCCTCCTGCCTCCATCCCTCCTCCCCCTGCCTCCCTCCCTCCTCCCCTGCCTCCCTCCCTCCTCCCCTGCCTCCCTCCTCCCTCCTCCCCTTCCTTCCTCCCTCCTCCCTCTGCCTCCCTCCTTCCTCCCTCTGCCTCCATCCCTCCTCCCCCTGCCTCTATCCCTCCTCTCCCTCCTTCCTCCCTCCTCCCCTGCCTCCATCCCTCCTCCCCCTCCTTCCTCTCTCCTCCTTGCATCTCAGATCACCTCAGTTCCTCCTTAATACTCTTATTTTTCTCCAACACCCAGAAAACCAATCCCCTGTATTAAAGCCCTCTCCTCCTCCTTGTGGACCTACCAAGAGAATTAAACTAGCACATGAAGCCTCACCAGCCACTGTTCTCCTCCCCCAAGTTCCCTTGACTATAAAACTCCCCTCCTATTGTTTTCAACCAAATTTCTCAAAAAACAGTCCTATTGATCCTGCATGTTGATGGAGGCTGTGGGAGAAAGGTAAAGGATATTGTGAGCACATCTAAACAAGACCCTGACCTGCTCTGCAGGATGAAGCAGAGCCCCTGGAAGAAGTGACCTAGAGCTGAGCTCCACAAGATGCACAAGAGTCAACAGATAAGACAAGAGGTCCAAGCCAAGGCAGCAGCATGTGCAAGGGCCCTGCAGTAGGGGATCCTCCAATAGTTCCCAGGACATGCAGAAGCCAAATCCAGAGGGTGCCACAGAAGGTGACAAGCTCAACGCTTGCAGGGCACTGCGGTCACCAGCCAACACAAGAGAAGCAGCCTCTCTATTGCCTAAGTGGATATTTCCAACAGGAAGCTGAATGTGCAAGTGGCAGGAAGACCTAGAGACACCTGGGACACCCACAATGCCTCGGAAGACGGGTGGTAGTAGAAGAGTGAGAGTGAACCGCCAAGGAGAGCCTCGGAGTGGAGCAGCCCCGAGATTTGAGAGAAACCTGGGGGCGCAACAGACATGGTGGAGCAAAAGCTGGAAAAAAGATTGAAAAGCCCAGACTGAAGGTCCAAGGAGCCAGTGGACAGCCTTGTGTGGAAGCCCCTTGGAAAGAGAGAACATGGCCTCGGGCAGCCCCCACCTGGCCATGCACTACCTCCATGGCCAAGTGCGGATGCACATGCCCAGCAGGAGGCAGCAAGGCCAGTGGGAGGAAAGAAGGGAACGGGAGCAGCACATTTGCCTGCTTCTTAAAATGGGGTTGAAAACAGGAAAGTCAGATGTGGTGCACGCCTGAGACTGAGGCAGGAGGATCTCCAAGTTCAAGGCCAACCTCAGCAATTAGCGAGGCCGTAAGCCACTTAGCAAGACCCTGTCTCTAAATAAAATACCCAAAATGGGCTGGGGCAGGGGCTAGTGGTTAAGCACCCCTGGGTTCAGTCTCATGTACAAGTTATATATATATAAAGAGTATCATGGTCAAGAAAATAATTTTTTTCCAAGGCAAGGGCTGGGGAGGCAACACGGAGTAACTTAATTGCATTTGTAGCTGCAGAGGAAGGACTGAGTAGAAAGGAGATAGACAATATAAAAGAAAGCCTGGCCCCATGGGGCATATCTGTAATCCCAGCTCCCAGAGGCTGAGGCAGAAGCATCGGAAGTTCAAGGCCATCCTGGGCAACTTAGTGAGATCCTGTCTCAAAACAAAGACAAACACAAACCAAAACACCCTGGGGGACACTTTATGGAATCTCAGGTTCTAGAACAGGTTGGAGGAGGAGGAATCAATGAGATTCTGAGGTCTGAGCTTTCCTCAGACCTTCTCTTCTCCAGTCCCGTGAGGAGGACAAAGGGAAGCACAGAGATCCCCAGGGCCACCCAGCACACTGGGGTGCAGCAGACACAGGGTGCTGCTTTCCTGCATTTCTGCTCTTTTCGTCCCAATCTGAGGATCTGTGTCTAGGTGACCCATGACCTCATGGGTGATGGGCTAATCTGCTCTGCAGGTGGGGCCCTGGGGTTTCACGGTTCTGGGACACTTTCTTTGGGAGCACATTGAAGCAGAAGGCATGGACTTGACTCTGGAAAGGGAGAAACTTGGAGGGCGTAGAGACCACAGACCTGCAGGTGAGCATTCGGGGAACGTTGGAACACAGGCCAGGCTGAGATGGAGACCAGGGGTGGTGCTGGAGTCTGGGACTTGGGGGTCACCACAGGAGATCCCCGAATCACTGCCACCACCCCGACAATGCAGAGCACGTTTTTGTCTCATGTGTGTGCAGGCGTTGATTAAACTGTGCACCAGGTGTTAGGGAGACAAAGACAGGCCCTGCCCTTGAGGAATGCACAGGAATCCACACTAGATAAAGCTTCTGTTCACGCAGTTGATCTGTGACGGGAACGTGAGCAAAGAACTCCAGGGCATGGGAGAAGTCTTCCTGCATCTTGAAGGTTTGATATCAGTGCATGTAATGAGACTCTCGGGACATCAGCCTCCTTTTTCTTCTCCTGTCCCTGCTCTTTAGAGTCTTCTAAGTGGTGAAAAAATTATAAAGATGGCCCTACACCTCTCTTAACATCACCTTCCCAAAGGAGAGAGCAAGCCCCACGTAGAGCTAAGGTTAAGTCCCCTTGGACCTGAGAAAGCTCTGGCCCCCTGTCTGCAGCATCCGGCCAGGGCCACAGGTCTTCCTTCTCCACACCCACCCCTCCCCACCCACGCCCCTCTAGAAGGTAAAGGGTCTTTGCTTAAACCTCAGATCTCTTACTGGCTCACACCTTCCCTGCACCCGCCTCGCGCCCAGCCAGGGGCTCCTATTCACTGCTGGCTTCTGGCCTCAGGCCCACCCGTCTGCAGAGCAGCATAGACAGGGGGTCAGCGCAGTGGGCACCAGGCCACTCCCCAGGGCAGGAAGGAAGCCTGCACCCACCTCTGGGTGTTTGGTGGTGACTCACCTAGAAAAGTCCACTCCCCCACACCGGACACAGGAAAGATGAAAGTCCTTCCATTGCAGGGACTCGGTTCAAAACCTCAAACCATAGGAGCCATTTCATCCGCAGCTGCCAGCCCTCTCCAGCTCACCTTCCTGCCTGTCCATGCCTCTCAACTTCTCCAAGTCACCAAGACTTTACACATGGGATTTGCTCCTGCTTCCTGTGGAAATGCCTTCCTGGGTCACCTCCTAGTCTCTCCTCCCTGCAACTGCCCTCCGATCACTTCACAGCTGGACTGACCTCTCTTGGGGACTTCTCCCTCTGACATGGCAATTCCCAATTTATCTGATTGTATCCACTGAAAGGGTTTAAGGACCCAAGGGACAGCATCAAGGTTTGAGCCTCAGCACTTGGTATCTCAGTCATGATTGGCACTTGGTGGATGGGTCATTGAGTTTAAAAGAAATGAAATCCAAAGTACAAGCCCAGCTTGGTGGCACACACCAGTAATCAACGGCTCCAGCGGCTGAGGCAGGAGGCTGGCAAGTTCAAGGCCAGCCTCAGCAATTCATCAAGGCCCTAAGCAACTTAGAGAGACCCTGTTTTAAAATCAAAAACCAAAAAGGGCTGGGGATGTGGCTCAGTGGTTAAGTGACCCCGGGCTCAATCCCTAGTACAAAAAAAAAAAAAAAAAGAAAGAAAAAGAAAACCAAAGTACATAAAGAATACTTGTTAGGAGAAGGGGTTGGAGGAAAGGGGAACAAGCAGAGTCATTCTCTTAAAATTGTCTTCACCAGCCATTACCTGGCCTAAACCAGGGACCTCCGTGTGGTCTCAGACTAGTAACAGTCACACCTTCTGGAAACTTCTTAGAAACACAGATTCTTGGTTCCGTCATAGACCTACTAATTCAGAAACAGCCTTGAGTCCAGCCATTTTTGCCAACCTCCTTAGTGATTCTGACACACACTTACGTTGGAAAGACCTGGGGCCTTGCCTGGGTCAGAGCCCTCGGCCATGTGAACAAAAAACAAAATCAGAAAAACATTCTCATTTCTATCAGGATTTTCAGCCACCCAACACTTCTCCACGTCCATCCTCGTCTTCTTGTGGCACTTGTCCCAGGACAGCAGCAGACACGACGAGAAGTCACGTTAACTGTTCAATAGACAGAAACACTGGGGTGGCAAACCAACCCCAAACCCACCTTCTCAAAGGATGAGATTGGAACGGGTCAGGTGGAGGCAGGAATCGTGGTTCTTGGCCTTGGCACAAACACCCAAGCCTCCTCCTCGTATGGGCATCGGTAGTTCTGGAAAATGGGGGCAAAGCTGGACCTAGCAGGTCGTGTCTGTTTGGGAAATTGTCCAGCACCCCTTTGGTTTAGCCTCGGGGCCCAAAAGATCCAAAGGGCAGTACAATGGCAAGTGGGGGAGATGCGTGGCCCGAGGGGCCAGCGTGAGGGCCGCTCTTCCCACTGTCTGGGCCTCGCTGAGGCTCACAACCCTTTGTTTTAAGAAAGCTGTTCTGCTGAAGGCCGCTGGAGCCCCTGAGGACATGGACAGGCAGCTCAAAACATGCTATCACTGGGCAATGAAAGGCACTCGGTGCCCAGCTAAGACCCTTCCCGCCCGCAGTCATAAATAGACTCCACTGGCTCCCACAGGGGCCTGGTCATGGCTCCTTCTTGCCTGCCGGCTCTCTCTGACTCCCACCCCGGGGTTCTGACCACCTCCAGGTCATCCACCAAATCATGCTCTGGTGTGAAAAGACCTTCCCTACCCAGGCCACAGCACCTTCAGAAAGGACTGCAGGCCAGTCCCACACCTCACCGGCCAGCTCTGGCCACTGAGCCATTGGGTAGCCTGGGAGCAGCTCCAGTCTGAGCCTCAGACTTCGGGTGGATCCTGGCTCTTTCTGGTATAGTCTTGAGTCTCAAATGAGTCATGTAAATCAAGTCGCTAAAATTCTCCTGATCCCAGTCCCCTGGTTGAATAAGTGGAGATCTGAGTCCTAAAATTAGCCCCACTGGGTGGTTTCATGGAGTGGAATATGTCAGGGAGTCTGACCGATGGTGCTCTCTGGCCTCAAAGCCTTTGCATACGCTGTTCCACTGCCCGGAATAGTTTTCTCCTTCTTCTGCCACTCGGCGGGCACCTCTTTACCTTTGGCCTCAGCTTCGACTTTCCAGAAACCCTTCTGTGATTCCCTGACAGGGGCCAGGTCCCCTCCTCTGGTTCCAAGGGACTGTTTGCTACTTTGGGATTCTACTATAATAAAGCCATGAGGCGAGAGCGGGCTGGGGTCTGCCATATTTACCTCAGTGACCATGAGCCTCCCACCACGGCTGGCACAGAGTGGGCACTCAGTCAGCTCAGGTCTGCTGAGAGAATGGGCTCAGAATGGAGGAGGACCGAGGCCAGAGCAGGAAAGCAGCTGAGAGTCTGCGGCCTGACGGGGCCGTCCTGGAGCCCATGGGGTCCCCAGCCAGGCCTCTGCCCACCATTTTAGTGCTCTGACCTGTTAGAGGAGAAACCCTGAGGCTCTCTCAGGCAGGACACCCGCCGTCAGGGCTGGGGTCCACTCCCCCCAGCTCAACCAGAGAAGCTCTGTGTTCATTCTTTGGTGTTTGTTTGTGACCGGGTTTCAACACCATTTCTGTGGTTTAAAGAGAAATGGGGAGACTATGGATCTCCTCCTGAGCCCTCATTTCATAGAAAAGGAAAGGAGACCCAGGGAGGAGAGGGTCCCCCTAGGACACCGAGGACACAAGGACACCCTGAGTATTTCTCCTTACCTGCCTTCAGAGGAAGGAAGGGGCTTGGTGTCTGGAGTGAAGGGCTTGGTCAGAAGGAGACAGGACAGGCCCCAAGGGCCCCCAGGGCATGCTGCTCCCCTCTGGAACCAGCAGTGGGCGTCGGGTCTGAGCATAAGGACCACTGGTGCCCCGTCCAGGAGGTGGGACTCCAAGTTGGAGCTCAGTCACGGCGGGGCTCAGTCATCGGGGCTCAGTCATGGTCGCACACCTGCGGCCTATGCTTCCCCACCTCCCCGCCTGATCCTGACCACTCTCCCCGGGGTGTTGTGTTTCCAGGCCATGGTGGGCTGAACCAGCTGGGAGGGGCCTTTGTGAACGGCAGACCCCTGCCCGAAGTGATGCGCCAGCGCATCGTGGACCTGGCCCACCAGGGCGTGAGGCCCTGCGACATCTCTCGCCAGCTCCGCGTCAGCCACGGCTGCGTGAGCAAGATCCTCGGCAGGTAAGCTCGCAGTTCAGTGCGCCCCCACGCTCTGCAGAGCTGGCCTCCCACGTCCAGCTTCAGTCCTGGGACCCGGACAGGGTGTGGTGGCGCCTCTGCCCGCTATGGCCTCCTGCTGTTTCCTGTCCTCGCTTCCTTCTCTGCCTGTTTCTCCTTCCTTTGGCTTCTCTCTTTTGGGGGGAAAGGGGGTTAACAGGACTGAACTCAGGGCACTTGACCACTGAGCCCCATCCCCAGCCCTATTTTCTATTTTATTTGGAGACAGAGTCTCACTGAGTTGCCTAGCGCCTCACCACTGCTGAGGCTCGCCTTGACCTCGCCATCCTCCTGCCTCGGCCTCCTGAGCTGCTGGGATGACAGGGTGCACCACTGCGCCCGGCTCCTTTTTATCCTTTACCCATGTCTTGTTTCTGCAGCCGTCTTTGCTCTTCATACAGGAGACTCACCCCCCAGTTCCTTCTCTGGTGACACCTAGGGAAATGGGGCCCCTAGGAAGGCCCCACAGTAGAGAAGGCTCCTGGGGTCTAACCACTGCAAGGGGGACGTCTGGGTTTGTGCCCCTGCGACAGAAGCAAGGGAGTGGCTTGCTCAGTCTCCAGGCCCAACTCGGCCTCCCTGAGTAGCCTCTCTGGGAGTCAGGCCTAGAGGCTGGGATTCTTATGAGGTGACACTCAGGACCCCTGGGCACTGTTGCTCTATAAGCACCCAACATGGTGGCCCTCAGCCCCAGCTGCCCTGGAAGAAACTTAAACATAACAATAAAATTAAGTGTCTGTGCTCCAGCTCAGACTGATTTAGGGGACTGGGTCTAGGCCCCCACCTTCCCCCTGCAACCAGGTGGGGAACTACTTCAGGGGGGCAGGGGCAGCACAGGCTTCCAGCAGAAATGCCTCGCCCTGGAGGACTCTGGGTTTTGAGGTAGTTCCATGCACCCGTCCCCCTCCTCCACCCCGCACGTGGATTCAGGGGGACCCCGGGTGCCAGGAGGCAAAGGGCCTGGCTGTAAGTGAACCCTGCAAACCCCGACTCCCTGCCCTGGGCTGTCAGGTTGGGGTCCAGGAGAGGGGATTTCCGAGATGGCTGTGGAGTCCCAGACAGGAGGGGAGCTCTGGTCACTAGTGACCAACAGAATTTGGAAGAGTTTGGCCCCGATGGCAGAAGAGGGTGTCTACAGCAGGGAGGGGAGGATGTCCTGACCCAGGCCACCCATCTGCCACAGCAGAGAGCGGGGCAGAGGCTGGATGCCAGCAGGCTCAGCTTGAGGGACTGAGCCTGGCCAGGGATCCCCAAGGCTGGCCTCCAGAGTCCAGAGGACCAGCCTCACACCGGCAGTGGAAGCAGGATGGTCAAGGAGAAGATCAGTCAGCCTTCAGCCCAGAGAAACCGCCACTGTGCCCCACGGTTCCCACTGGGCCCAGCCAAGATGCCCCTCCTTACAGGGGATACCTCATGACCCTGGCCCTGATGGGGGCAGGCAGAGCCTGGACAGAGGTAAGGCAAGGAGAGGAGCCGGGGCGTCCAGCAGAGGGCTCTGGTTTGGAGGCAGCATGAGCCTCCTCAAGAAAGGGATGTGGACAGTTCTGGCCACGCCAGGTGCCGGAGGCAGCCTTGGGCACCTCACTCCCATGGCCCTCCCCAGAAGCTTCAGACAGACAGAGGCGGGGAGGCTCTGGAGACATCCCCCCCCAAAGACCCCCTGCTTATTGGGTAATTCTTTGGGGTTCTCTATTGGAGTAGGTACTACGAGACTGGAAGCATCCGGCCTGGAGTGATATGGGGCTCCAAGCCCAAGGTGGCCACCCCCAAGGTGGTGGAGAAGATCGGGGATTACAAGCGGCAGAACCCCACCATGTTTGCCTGGGAGATCAGGGACCGGCTCCTGGCCGAGGGCATCTGTGACAATGACACCGTGCCCAGTGTCAGCTCCATCAACAGGTGAGAGACTGCAGCCTCTGGCCTTGGGTGGGGGCCTGGCTTTGGGATCATGAAGGAACCAAGCAGGGGCCCAACCCAGAGGGACTCGGGCCTTGGGCTGCAGAGTTGGCAGGACCTCTCCGTTCCCACAGTTGTTCCCCCACCTCCTCTCTCCACACTGGAGGCAACCTCCCCCTGCCCCACTCCACAGGGACCCCCATCTGCACCTTCCTTCCTCAGATACCACATCCTCTTTCATTGGACCAAAGAATGTTCCTGAACTGGTCATCTCCTGACCACTCTCCTGGCCCCATTCAAGCACCTGGTCATCTGTTCAGCCCTGCAGATAGCTACAGCCCATCAAGCGCTTACTCTTCATCCATTATTCATCACTCACTCAGTTACCAGTCACCTGCAGCCCCGGGGACACAAAATTCCTCCCCTGTACAGCTTACAGTCTAATGGGAGCATAGATGCAAACCCAGTACCCACACAGACACTATAAAAATGCAGTTCCAAGTCCTGCTAAGGACAGGAACATGGGGGCATGTGGACCAGCACAGGGTGACTTTATGGGGTTATGAAAGGCTTCCCCTGAGTAAGAGGCAAGGAAGAAGAGCTGACTAGTCAAAAAGGAGCAAAGGAAATGTCTGAGACATTCAAATGCCCTGTGGCTAACACAGTCTTATACAAAAAGCTAAAGGAGAGCCAATAGACAGAGGGAAGGGAACCTGAGGCATGCTGAGGGGTTGGTGCCAAGTTATATACTCTTTGCTTTTGACTTCGGAGCCCTTGTCAGATTTTAAGCAGGATGCTGACTTGCATTTCAAAAATCTCACCTTGCCCCAATAGGGTGAGTCGATTGGAAAGGGTCAAGAGTGGATGGGGTGGGCCATGAGTGCCCGTGGTGGGAAAGAACACTGTTGGCATGCGCTGAGGTTATCAAGGAAGGATCAAGGCTGGAGAGGTTATCAAGGTCAAATCCACAGAACTTGGGGACGAGCTTGATTGGGAGGGGCAGGCAGATGCCCCTTCTGCACTTGACCTTGAGTGACCGATGTTTCCAACATGACATGAGGACACAGGCAGGGCCGGTGTGAAGACAGAGATCGGGGATTTGGATGTTGTTCTAGTTAGCTTTCTCATTGCTGTGACTAAATGACCCGAGCATCACCTCTATAGAGGAGGAAGAATTATTGAGGGCCCACGGTTTCAGAGGTCTCAGTCCATAGACAGCAGGCTCCATTCCTCAGGCTGGAGTGAGGCTAAACATCATAGCAGGAGAGTGTGGTGGAGGGAAGAGGCTCACATGGGGATCAGGAAGCAGAGAGAGACTCCACTCGCCAGATACAAGTATGTAACCCAGGGCCAGCCCCATGCCCACCTGCCCAGCCACACCTACCACCTCAGCTGCCATCAGCTCACCCCAGCAGGGGTCAGTTCACTGGCTGGGCTGAAGCTGTCACCCCAGCCATTTCTCTTCTGAACCTTCTGGCATTGTCTCACACCTGAGCTTTAGGGACACCTCGCATCCTCACCATAATGGATGTGGACTAGCTGAGGCGGAAACCCCTCTGAGGTGACCAGTGGAGTGTCAGAAAGGCCACCCACCTGGGCAGCGCTGGGGCCTGTTTCCTCCTCTTTCTCTAGTGACGTTTTGTTCTTCCTCGCAGAATCATCCGGACCAAAGTGCAGCAACCGTTTAACCTCCCCATGGACAGCTGCGTGGCCACCAAGTCCCTGAGTCCAGGACACACACTGAGTGAGTTCTGGGGGCTTGGAAGCTCACAAAACCCCTGGCACACAGATCCCCACCGCGTCCCCCAGGAGCCCCCAGATGCATCCCAGCACCCACGCCACCCACCTGCCCCAGCCCCTGCGTGGACGGAGCTGTCGAGTTGACAAGCCTGTCTTGGTCCCCATGGAAGGTCCCGTGGACACAGAGAGGTGGAAAGGACAGGCATGGGTGACTCCAGCTGCCACCAGGGCTCAGGGCTCGGGTCACCACGTGGCCAGCTGGTCCCTCCAGGATGGCTGCAGGGGCTGGGGACACTCCCTCAGCTTGACACTCTCCCTCTCGCCCACTGCAGTCCCCAGCTCCACCGGCACGCCCCCTGAGTCCCCGTAGTCAGACTCCCTGGGCTCCACCTACTCCATCAACGGGCTCCTGGGAATCGCCCAGCCTGGCAGCGACAGCAAGAGGAAAATGGATGACAGTGAGTCCTGGGGGATGGGCGGGGACACTTGGGGTCTGACCCTTGCAGGGTCGCAGGCCCAGACCTGGAGCCCGGCTCTTGGCCCCCGGGATGGGTGGATGGGTCCCCTGAAAGCCTTCTCCCTGCCTGGCCACGCAGGTGACCAGGATAGCTGCCGGCTCAGCATTGACTCCCAGAGCAGCAGCAGCGGGCCCCGGAAGCACCTGCACACGGACGCCTTCAGCCAGCACCACCTGGAGCCGCTAGAGTGCCCGTTCGAGCGGCAGCACTACCCCGAGGCCTATGCCTCCCCCGGCCACACCAAAGGCGAGCAGGTGAGCCAGGCTGAGTCCGCAGAGCTCTGGGGCTGGGGGCTGGGGCACCTGCTCCACGCAGCCTCTAGCCTCGATTTCCCTGGGTGCTCCGGCAGCTCCACTCCTGGCCTCTTGCCTGCCCTCACCTTGGAGCCTGTCCCTTTAAGGGTGGGTGGCATAGCCAGGGGTGCCATCTCTGTGCTATCAGGGCCGGACGTTGTCACTGTCAAGTGGCCTTCCCACTATGACCTGAGCACCCTTCTGGCCCCACCTCCCCTTGCACACCCCATGAGCCTGCATTACTCATGTCCCCAAGCATGCCACCCTCGTCCACACCCCTCTGCCCTGGCACACCATGTGCCCTCCTCGGAGAATGCCTTTCCTCCTACTTCTCCTCCTGGAAAAATACCACTTGGCCGCTATGACTCAGCTCAACGCCGCTCTGCAAATCCACCCCTGCCCCTCAGACGTGCTCCGTCCCCTGTCTCTGGTCCTGCGACCCACACGTGGCTCCTGGGGACTTCTCAGGTGCATGGAAAGGACCTAGTGGGCGCAGCGAGGCACAGTGGTGTCTGGAGGGTGGCACAGGCTCTCGGCCGTGGCTGTCAGCCGTGGCTCTCGTCCCCAGCACCGAACTCTGTGTGCCTCTTGGAATAGCCACTCAAGGCTGTCCCAAGAGGGCACAGAGGCACCTGGGGAAATCGGGACAGTAGGTCACCAGCTGCTGGGAGTCTTTCTTCCCAGCACCCAGGACAGGTTGGCCTCTGGGAAAAGCTGAGCGAGATGTGAGAGGTCCCTTCCCGAGGCCAGCAGAGCCTCTGCCTCGCTGGCAACCACTGAGCCCTGGGTTCATATTGTCTGGGGAGCATTGAGTCTGGCCCCCAAGTCAGCCCGCTGAGGAGCATCTCTGGGGGGCCCACGCTGATCCAGAACGGAGGCGAGACTATGTGTGTGTATGTACACCTTTAAGATCTAAGTAGGACAGTAGGGGGTGCCGCCAATGATCAACTGAACAGTCGCCAGTGGCTGGCTGGACTGCTGGCCCCCAGCCAGCCCCACAGCTGGGCAGTCGATCTGCGTCAGCGATTTTATCAGCCTTGGCTGTGACAACGATGAGGGGTGCAGAGAGAGCTGGCCATCGGCAGACCTGGGAGAGGGCCTGGGTGCTCATCCAAGGGTCGGCACAGCTCCAGGAGGGGACAGGGCATCCATAGTGGCCTATCGGATGGCCTCTCTGTGGGAGCAAGCCTGCAGAAACCAGAGTGCAGCTCCAGCTGCCCCAGAGAGCAAAGAAACCCCCTGATAACACCTGGGCACCTGCTGGGTCCCCAGAGCCATTTCCTGGCTCCAACCTCACACCCAAAGGACTCTGCCTGGCTACAGACAGCCCCTGGACCCTGCTGGCATACATATTCGGGAGATCCAGGAATGAGAGGCTCTCAGAGCTAGAGGGGACCTCAGGGACCACCCAGTCCTGTGTGTGGAGATAGCCCAGACCCAGAGAGCAGGCAAAGGCTTGAGGAAATAGATGGCTGCCAGGCTCAGGCCTATCAGCCCCGGGTTTATTCAGATGGTGCCACTTTACCTGCTTGGAAAAGATGCTTCCATATACATCCTGGTTTGAATGAAGACCAAGCAAAAGCATCTGAAAACCTTCAAACTGCCACCACCAGGCAGCCTACAGAGGAGGAAATCCAGGTGCAGACTGTGAATCACTCCTTCTCTCAGGCACCTGGCTGGGTGGTGAGAGGCACGGAGAACCCAGCCTGTGCCCAGGGCTTCTTAGGTCTGAGCCCCTGCCTCCCCAGCCTTTGGTACTGACTGTGCTTCCAGAGTAACACTGTGTTCTCACACATGAGCACAGAGAGGCCCTCTGGCTGGGGGATCCAAGAGCAAAGCACTGATTCTCACACTTGACCTTAGCATGGGGCAAAGACACTAGCTTCTTGTCTGGAAAAACAATCGGGGGGAAAAGTTTAACGGGAACTTCTGGTGGCCTCTGTCCTGGTTGCTGTTTTACTAGGGAGCATCATCAGAAACCCGTAGAGCTCTCCTTCTGCTAGTTCACAAGCCCACCAAGAAGCGGACCAACAGAGCGTGGATATTATGATGCCAGAGACCAAGAATTTGGCAGCTTCTGACTCTTCCCCAAACCCCCAAATAATATCTATCATAACTGCTCATTGAGCATCTGTTGTCAGCAAGCATTCTGGGATGAATGTTGCATATAAGTTTGTAGATAATATCTCATTCACTCTTCACATCAGTCAAGTAGATCCTAGGTCTATTGAAATAGGGGAGTTCAGGACTAGGTCTGATTCCCACCTGCTCACACAGGTGAGAGCAAGGATGCAGGAAGTCAAGTAGACTAAACGCCTTGGCTTGCCTGAGTTCTGAAGCATTGTGCAGCTGTGCCCCAAATCTAGGTTCAACCCCAGAAAACAATCCAGTCATCTCTGAGATGTTTAAGCTATTCAAAAACGTTAGACTCTAGTTGTTTCTTTTTTCTTCTTTCATTGAATAGCCTGGTTTTTGGAGACTAGAAATATCTTGAGTAAATATTTTGATATCAAATCAACTCAACCAAAGGCCTTTCAAATTTTTCTTACACTGTCTAGAATTTAGGGATTTTATTCAATTTCATTAAGCCAGGCCAGGCTCTGAGCAACTCCGCCCTGCCTGGGAGTTAGAGCCCTCGGAAGGCATGGAACCAGAGCACCACTTAGTCAGTAATTGCTGCTACATGCTAATGGTGCCCTGGTGCCCTCCAGAATTGCCTGCAGCTTCCAAAGGTGCCCAGCATGCAACCAGAAAGTGCTGCAGCTTTATGGAAAGCCCTGCTCAGTGGAAATAACCAAGAGCACCTGATAAAGATTTGCAACCAAAATGAACAGCAAGCATCTTTCAAGCAGAATCTGCATGCTGCTTTTGGCTTGGCTTTGGAGAGAGAATGCACCTGTCCTGTGGACCAGAGTCAGACTCTGATGTCCTAGGTTTAGGACAAAACAGGGACATTTACCCTCGTGGTCCAGCCTCTACATGTACCAAACAGACATGGTCACATGCACTCATGTCAAGGGACTGGGGAGGGGGGGACTCCATGAGATTGACAGGCAAAACCCCAATATTAGTGTAAGAAGTGGTCAGGATGTCATCCAGTTTAGGGCAGCAGGTGACACAGCAGGGCACTGGAATCTGATCCCGTCTCCAGCCCACAGGGGAGGGTGTGGAGTTTCTGAACCTCTCTGTGCCTCATTTTCTTTTCTTTTCTTTTCTTTTTTTTTTGTTGTTGTTGCTGTTGCTGGGGATTGAACTCAGGGGCACTCAACCACTGAGCTACCCCATTTTGTATTTTATTTGGAGACAGGGTCTCACTGAGTTGCTTAGTGCCTTGCTTTTGCTGAGGCGGGCTTTGAACTCAAGCCACCCTCTTGCCTCAGCCTCCTGTATGCCACTGGGACCCACTGTGCCTGCATTTTCTATTTGAAGGTGAATACATAAATAGTGGTGTGCAGGACTGTGAACTGCCTGTTCCAGCCACTGGCATTGACCATGCTCAAACCATGTGAGGGGACAAGGAGAGACCAGTGTCCAGCCAGGACACAGTTCCTTAAAGGACACCAGCCATCCTGTACCTGGACTCTCCTTCCACCAGCCAACCTTGAACTCTGGGGCCTGGAAGAGGCACTCACACTGTGGGACTTGGAGAACAGCAGGCTTTGAGTTGCAGAATAGGAATTCCTTCAACAGGCCACCTGGAACAAGGGACACCAGGAGCCAAGGAGGAAAGGGGCCTTTCCTGGGGGAGATTAGGGCCCTCATGTGCAGAGACAGGCTGCAGGCTCTGGAAAACTTAGCCAGGGCCTCCCTGTGCCCTACTGATTCCTCTTTCCCCTGCAGGGCCTCTACCCGCTGCCCTTGCTCAACAGCACCCTGGAGGATGGGAAGGCCACCTTGACCCCTTCCAACACGCCCCTGGGGCGCAACCTGTCGACTCACCAGAGCTACCCCGTGGTGGCAGGTAGGATGCCAAGGTGCCTGGGCCACCCGGGCCCAGCTGCGAGGGCGGCTGGAGGGCAGGGGAAGGCAGATGTGGCTGGTGTCAGGAGGAGCGTCTGTGGCCCCAGCCGGGAGAGGAGAGGTGGGCTGCAGGCTGGGCCTCCAGGGGGACAAGGGGGCATGCCTCAGCCCACCTCCTGGGTCTCCTGGCGCCCTCCTGCGGGCACAGGCGGCACCTGCGGGCCCACGGCCACCTGCCGCCCGCCCACCCGCCGCAGGCCGCATCCATGGCTGTTGTGCATGTGCCCGCCCCGCCATCTCACACCCCTCTCTCCTTGTTGTCTCCCTCCCTCCGGCAGATCCTCATTCACACTTCGCCATAAAGCAGGAAAGCCCCGAGCTGTCCAGTTCTAGCTCCACCCCTTCCTCTTTATCTAGCTCCGCCTTTTTGGATCTGCAGCAAGTCCGCGCCCAGGGCCCCGCGGGCGCCTCGGTCCCGCCCTTCAATGCCTTTCCCCATGCTGCCTCCGTGTATGGGCAGTTCACGGGCCAGGCCCTCCTCTCAGGTACGACAGGGAGGTCCCCGTGCAGGTACGCGGGGGGAGGGAGGGCCTCGGGCTGGCCCAGGTCCCCTGCCCCACCTGGGCCAGCACCGCGGCTTTGTGTCCCGCGACTTGGCGGAGGTGGCGGCGCCCAGGCGCGGTTCCGGTGCGGTCTGGACAGGCTACGAAGGGTCAGGCGCTCTGGGGTTGCCAGGGAGTGGTGCAGGCCCCCCAGGACCCCGTGGAAGAACAGGGACCCAAAGGCAAGGAGCCAGATGCTGAAACTGGGGACATTTGGTCTTGGTCTTAAAGTTAAAAAAAATGGGGGAAGAAGAAAACTGCATAGAGCAAAGACAGTGACCTTTGATCCTTTCTGGATCAAAGTCCTCAAAAGGAATGGGGGCCAGTTCCATCTGGGCCTCTGTGATGTAGCTCTCCCCATTTGCACAAGGCAGGGCCAGCAGAGAATGCTCCTGCATCGTTCAACCGAGTAAGGGGGGGCCCTGACGGGCCTCCTGTTAGGAACCTCACCTGCTTTAAAACACTGAGAGCTAGAAGCAGGTTCAAGCCACCTGGAGAAAACCTTGCCCTGCACGGAAAAGGAGAAGCTTGCCCATCCACAGGTGGGAGCATGTATCCTGCATCCGAGGCTGGACCTGCATCCCAGGGCCAGTCCTCAGGTTCTCTATATCCCTGACAGAAGGGCATCCACCCAGCCAGCCAGGGCCTGTGCTGTGTGTAAAAGTCCAGGTTTGTCTTGGGCAGAGACAGAGACTCCCAGTGAAGTCTGAAGGGCATCCACAGAAACGAACTACTTCAGATGTGGACCAGCCAGGCAGGAGGCCAACCAGGCAACTATTAGCTCAGCAGAGACCCGTCTCCCTTGTGTTGGAGCTGTCTCCAAGGTGTGCAGGCATTTAGGGACAGAGAGAATGCCTCCTTGCCCTTGCTCCCATCCTGACTACCCTGAGAGGCTAGAGCAGAGACCAGGGCAAGAGGGCAAGGACACCTGGTACAGAGACAACCCAGAGTCAGACCGGCCATCTGCACCGTGCTTTCACATATGCTGGACCTCACAGGTTGTCTTGAAATGAAGTTCTTTATGGGCACCAGGTATCCCAGCTAGCTCAGTGAAGGGCTGTGCTGTTTGAGTAGGCTTTGCCCCTAGAGAGCCTTTGGATGTGAAGCCACTGTCCCAGAGGGCCAGCACCTCTACCAGCCCAGAGAGATCTCTGAGTCAAGTGCACGGATCCTTTCTCGTAACCCACCCTGTGTTTACTCCCTAGCACCTAGAATTTTTTCCCTTCCCAGTGCATCCCCACCTGTAAGCCAGGAGGTCCTGTTGGTGGAGATGGACATTCAGAGAGTGGGCAGAGAGGCAATGTTTAAGGGCTGATGTGAGGGAAAAAATGTTGACTCCAGAGTTTGCAATGTCAAGAGGATGAATTCAGCAGAGATGGGTCATTCGTCTTGACCAGAGGACTAAAGAAGAAAAGCTGTGGTCTGAGTGAAATGGTGTCAGACAGACAGTGGAAGGAAAGGAGGAGTAGAGGAGGCTCGAATGTGCTGTGGGGTGGACGGACCAGTCCCTGGGCAAACTCAGGTGCCTGTGGAATGGCAGGAGGTAGGTCAGTGGAGAAGTAGGTGGGACTGGGAGAGACGATGGGGAACAGTTCTTTCCTGTGTGAGCTGCAGAAAGGCATGGCAGGGCTAGTGAGAAAGAGGGAAGGGCAGATGGAGGCTGGATGCTGGTACATCAGAGCCCACACAACAGCCCAGGGCCAACTCCCTGATCCTAAGGCCCCCTCCACACTCTCTCCCCTCCCCAAGACCTCCCTTTTAAAAATTATTATTATTATTATTATTTTGGTACCCGAGATTGAACTCAGGGGCCCTTGACCACTGAGCCATGTCCCCAGCCCTATTTATATTTTATTTAGAGACAGGGTCTCACTGAGTTGCTTACACCTCACTTTTGCTGAGGCTGGTTTTAAACTCGCTATCCTCCTGCCTCAGCCTCCCAGGGATTACTGGTGTGCACCACCATGCCCGGCCTCCCCAGGACCCTTTTAAGGAAGGCTGCAAGTGCAGTCAACCAACATTTTATTGGATCTTTGGCTTTTCATTTAGTGGACAAGCCCACTCAAGCCAGCTGTGGGACAGGGAGCTGATCCAACCCACAGGACCAAGCAGCTGGCAATAGACAGCAGGTGGTCCCTGAGGCAGCAGGCAGCCAGATATACAGCACTGTCATGTCCTGGCAGGTGACCTCAAAGCCAGGCCCAGATGCTGTTGCACTTCAGGTGTGAGCACTCATGGAGACCAGTGGCTGGCCCCAGAGCTGGAGATTCAGCACAGAGGCAAGGGCCCCAAGAAGGGCAAGGGGTGTCCAGGCTTGGAGGGACTGGGTCCAGGCAGGTGGCTGGGAGCAGGAAGCAAGTCAGGGCTGCTGTTCAAGGAGCCAAGCCAGTCCTGCAGTTGAAGGGCAGGCAGGCAATGGCTGGCAACCGTGCTGACCTCGGGGTATTGGCCTGGAGCTCTTCACACTGTCTAGCTGAGGCCTATGGTCAAAGTTGGACCTATATTCCTAACAAGGCTGAGCCCTGGTGGGAGGTCTCAGAGGACAGGATAGGACAGAGGAGGACCAGAGGGGCATGAGCTCAAGGGTCTGGGGGGCTGCAGACCTAGAAGAGGTGAAATTTGAAAGAAAGGAAAGGAAGCAGACCGAGCTCTCCTAGGAAATTCTGCAGACAGGGAGAGGAGGGACCGTCTGGAAGTTTCCATTCCATAATCAGCTCAGCTGTGACCTGCATGGACCTTCCTGGCTCCCCTCTACTGTGTGTCCCGAGGACCTCCTGCCATTTCCTGCAACCCCTTTACCTGCTTCCACTGAGCAGCATTCCAAAGCTGGTAGCTCTGTTAGTGTGATGTCCAGGGTGACTTCCCTTCTGAGTCTCAGCTTCAAGAAGGAGGAAGCATTAGGGATCCCGCAGCCCGGCCCTGCCAGTAACATCAAGGCCAATCTTGCCCTGCTGCTCCAAGGCTGACTGCAGCTCAGCTGATCAGAAAGCTTGATTTAGGTTTTATCATCAAAGAGCTCATTACCCTCCTCCGTCCTTTTGTGCAAAATTATATTTAGTCCTGCCAAAGAGATTTCTGGGTTGCCATAATTCTCCATGCTATCAGAACAAGATAAGGAATTGAAAAGGGGTCACACAGAGGGCAGACATCAAAGGGGGCAAATGAAATAGTCTGAAGTCACCTCTACCCTCTGCATTCCTCCAGCTAAGGTCTTCCCGCCCAGCTCTGCCACTCTCTAGAATACATACCAATGATCCTGGGGTGCTAGAGATGTCTTAGAGAATCCCACCTCCCAGCCAGTCAACTTGGGCCTGGGCCTATGTCAACTTCTTAAAAATAAGGCCACATTGGAAATATGTTGTATGCAGAGGAGATGGAATTACACAAATTAAGGATGAAGAGTCTTAAAAAAGAGAGAGAGAGTTAGGCTGTTCTGGAACATATTTTAAGCTCATGGCATCTGCTGTTTGGTTTCTAAGAAGGAAGCAAGGTTGTTGGCTTTCTGGGAGAAATATTATTATTTTCCAGTGCTAGGGATGGAACCCAGGCCCTTACACATGCTAGGCATGTACTCTACCATGAGCTAACTCCCAGCCTGCACATCCCCAATTTTTTAAGGAGTTGGGGCCAAGAGGGTTCTGGGTTGCTGGGATAGGCTAGGGCTGCACAATTGGGTGAGGGCCACGGGAGAGCATTTTCCAGGAGGGCCAGGTATCATGGGAGGAATGTGTCCAGTTCTGCTCTGGCAGGTGATCCAGAAAGGAAATGAGGTGACTCCAGGGAGAGGAACATTAAAATATCAGAACATAGGGGATGGAGGACAAGGAATTCCATTTGCAGGGGCAGTGTGGGGACTCGTGCTGGGGGAGGGGTACTTGTGGCCTAATGGAATGTGTGCCCCGGAGTCTGCCCACTGCACTGCACAGCTCCAGAGCCCAGGGTCAGCGGAGGGAAAGCCCCAGGATGAGGTCTGGAAGGGGGGAGCAGGGACCTGAGGCCGCCAGGGACAGAAGAGCACTAGCAGAGAGGTGTCCTGTGAGCCCAGACTGGTCCCCACCACCCTGTCCCCAGTCATGGCAGACACAGGCTGCCTCCGTGTCCTTCTTAGCTCACTGTGCTGGGACGCCCCTGCCCACCAATCCAGGAGAAGGTGAACCCAGTCATCAGCTCTCCCAAGTTAGGCCCATGTGACAGGCAGGAAGACGTGGTTTGGAGGGATTTTTCCCCCATCCACAGTCTGGATCTAGAGGACTCCCCATCCCCCTCTGTGGGGAAGGAGGAGGGAAGAAAGTGTCAGGCCTGGTCGGCCACCACCACCCTCTTCCACCTCTCCCCCATGCCACCACCCCTCCACCTTCCCACTCTCCCTTCGTGGTCCCCACTGCCTGGCTGGCCTCTGCTCCCTGGGCCCACTGGTCTGAGTCTGAGGGTCGGTCAGATGGCACTGTCCTTCCCAGGAAGCTCAGGTGTCCCCATGGTATGCTTCTGCCCGTTTCTCTTCTCCTTCTAAATATGCCACTGTTCCCTTCTCCTTACTCTGCTCCAACCCTCCCATGTTCCCCTGATGACCCTGGGTCAAGGTGAATAGAGCCCACCTCAAGGATCCCAATGGGTCCCACCCTGTTTGGTCCAGCATCAGACATGGCCAGACCCTGCAGTGAAAGTCAACAGGTGAGGGGTGGCGTTCAGGTAGGACCCTCCCATAGCTTCAAATAGCTGACAGCTCATTGCAAAGAGGGTTTATTCTGCAAGGTCTACTGATGTGGCCATTTCTAAGGTGTGCTCCCTGCACTGATCCGAGTCCATCTGTAGCATGGAAACCTGGGTATGGCGTATGTTGACAACTTCAGGGGAATGGTAATAAGGCACGTGAGGTTTATTCGATCCCATTTTACTTGTAGATCAATAGGATTAGGGCACATACGTGCCTGGCAAGGGCACGCAGAAGATTGGATACAGAAGTGAGATGAGGACCCCCCCAGTCCTCTGATCCCCAGGCTGAGGGCACAGGGTCTTGTCCGTTGGCTCCTTGGGCCTGGCTCCAAATGCCCATGCCAGCCTCTTCCCCATCTTGACTTACTGCCTGTCCTTGATACATGGTCACTCTTGCTGTCTGCTGTGTCCCCAGGTGCTTAGAGGTTTCCTGGCACACAGCACTTACTCAGTATTGTTGGAATGTTGAGATGTCCTTGGGGAATCTCCGGAGTGAGAAGTCAGGGAGATGAGGTCACTGAGGAGTTGAGAATTTACTGGGCTCCATGGACAGACCTCCCATCCCTCATTACCAGGCACCTGTCCAAGGGGCTGCTGTGTGAAGGCCTCAGGGCACCCAGGGGAGGAAACCTGGGCAAGTAGTGGCCCTGAGGAGGTGGCCCTGGGAAGGTGGTGGGCAGGGCTCACAGGGAGCCCATGGAGCCTGGGAGGAAAACTTGGCCTCCATGAGGGAGGCAGAAGGCATCTGGGTCATAACCTAACACAGAGGTCTCAACCTGGAGTGTCTTTGCCCCGGTTCCTCCCCGCTAGTGACACACGGCAGTGTCAGGAGACACTGGGTTGTCACACAGGTGGGAACTGCTACTGGACTCTAGTAGACAGAAGCCAGGGTGCTGCTAAATGTCTCCAGTGCACAGGACAAACTCACAGTGAATAATTAACAAGCCTAAAAAACCATATTGCTGACACTGGGACCCTGTAGACACCACAGAGACCACGGAGGGCCAAATAATTCATCACGCAACAGCAGCAGTTTGAAAGTGAAATGGACATTAGTAATAAATGTGCTTGGATACGGTCAGCACCTGGTTCCCCCTGGGCAAACCGGGCTATGCCATCTCTGTCACAGAACCTGGGGGTGAGCCAGATGCTGACCTGGAGTGCAGCACCTAGGGGTGGTAGCAGAGGGGAACAGGTGAGGGACCCTGGCTGTCAGGCAGGGGGTCGGTGGGGAGAACATCACCAGGTCATCTGCGTCTCCTAAATGGAAAGCTTTCACTTCCTGATTCAGAGGAGACACAGAGCCAGGGAGAAGGGTCTTCACAGAGTTCCCCTGGTGTCACCACAGCATGGTTATGTCCCACAAGTTCTCTGTGTAACAGATAACACAGATGTCCCAGTAACATCCGTGTCGCTGAGAAAGTTTTCATTTTTTTCAGAAATGCAGGTGACCGATGTGCAGCTGGTGGTCACCTGTAAAAGCTAATCATCCCTCAGCCATGTCTCCTCTTAGGTTAGGGTTAGGCAGTGGGTTTTGTGTCCCTTGCATCTCTGATAGATTATATTCCCCTGGAAGGCCAAGTCAAGGAGAAGAACCCCACTCTCTGGTTCAGTGGAAAGGGTGGTGGTTGATGGGTAATGTCTGCTCTTAACCCTCTGAGCGGAAGCTGGAGAAGATGCTGAGACTCTGGTCTCTGTGCACACACTTAGGCGGGGTGTGCCGACGGCTGTGCTGGGCACAGGGATCAGGAAGACTCGCAGACTATCCCCTGGCCTCCAGGATCATGATATGAATAACACTCATGGCGATGAAGCCATTGGAGAACAGGGAACAGAACAGTGCTGTTCAAGTCCTTGCTGCCTGGAGAGCCTCTGTCCTGACAGAGGCAAGGGCTTGGGCTCAGAGGAGGAGGGCAAAGGCAGGAATGGCATCAGGGCCTTGCTGAACTCAAGGAGAACAGACGTCGAGCCCAGGAGCCCCACTGACGGACTGATGACTCTGCTGTGTTTTTCCAGGGAGAGAGATGGTGGGGCCCACACTGCCCGGATACCCGCCCCACATCCCCACCAGTGGACAGGGCAGCTATGCCTCTTCTGCCATCGCAGGCATGGTGGCAGGTAAGGGGAGGGGCCACATGGGGGAGGTGCAGGGACATTGCAAAGGAGGGGCAGGAGACAGACCGTATCCCATACATAGGCTTGCCAAAGGGCACTGAAGGGTGATGGACCCAAGGGGCACCTTGTGCACACCTGGAGAAGATGCCCCTGTGCCCTCCTGGCTCCTTCTCTAGCCCCCAGCTTGGCCGCCTCCTTCCCAAATAGCCCATGTCCCCACCATGATGGAAAGGGCGGGGCTCAGACAGACCCATGTTCAAGTCCAAGCTCCCTGACCTCTTCCATCACTTCGATGGATAATAATGGAGTGTGCTTCGGGGACCAAAGGCCCTAAGCCAAAACTGAGCCCGACCTCGGAGCACCCTTGTCACGGAGTGATTTAATTTGATGAATTGCAATCTCATCCCTTCATGAGATCCGAACATTGATGATGGTGATGGTGATGGGATTGAAATACAGCCTTCTCATCTCCCACTCACTCATTCTGCATGAGCAGGATCCTGGTTCCCAGGTTCTAGGTCTAAGGAGCCTGAGATGAGCTAGGGGTTTCCATCCTTGGTTGAACTGGCTTGGAATCTGCGTGCCAGGCATTTGGGGTTCTTTATCTGCCAGTTGTCATCCAGTGGTGACTTGTAGTGTCAAGGTCTGAACAAATGAGGACAATGGGGATTTCTTTGAGAAAGTCTCTGTCATCTAGGAGCCTATGAGGCAGACCCTGGGGTGAATGGGCTAGAACGGAGATACTTCCACTGCCCAGAGAGGTCCGGGGGACTTTAGCTCATGGAGGGGACTCTGAACTCAGGGCATGTGTGAACCCCATGCCAGCCCTGGGTCTGCTTCCCTGGCTCTGCACCCAGAGACTTGGCACGTCCACTTCCCTCTGCTGACCACCTGCTCTGGGCACCCTGTGCAAGGCAGGTGGGCTGGGCTCTCCTGGGCAGAGGAGGGGCAGGAGAAGGAGGAGGGAAGCAGACCCAGTGCTCCCTGGGAACCTGCTGAGCTGGCACTTGTTGCCGCCTGGTTACCGTGGCGATGTGCTTAATGCAGCGTTGAAAATACAGAATACTGACTCCTCTCTCCCTCCTGGCCCCGGACTCCCTCCCTCCCTCCCTTCCTCTTCTGGAGCGTGAAATGAGATTGGTCAAGATAAAAAAGGAAAAGATTCAGTTATTTTTTTAAGAGTGTGGATAATGGGGCCTCTAAATCAAAATCCCAGGCTCCAGTCTGCTCCCCCATCCCCCTGCCACCCCTCCACCTTCCCCTCCAAGGAGGAGGAAGACACAAGAGAACGAGGTTTTCCTCTTAATTATGAATCATTCCTTGAGGGCAGGCCCAGGGCAAGGGGTTCCTGGGGCCCAGAGTCTGACCCGGGAGGTAGCTGGACGGCTTGAGCCTCTCATCAAAGGCTCCAGGTCATTTCCAGTAAGGCCTCATCCAGAGCCAGGCTGTGGAGAAACACACACACACACACACACACACACACACACACACACACACACATGACCACCCTGACTACAAGTGGATTTCGAGAGGAAGGGACCTTGTCTTGCACATGAAGGGCAAATTAATTTTAAGAAAATGTGACACTATTTAAGTAAATCAGCTGGCTCCTAGATATGCCCTTGTGTGGATTAACTCTTAAAAGAATTTTATTTTTGTAGAAAAAAATACGCATCCATCTCTCTTACCACTGCTCTTGTGATCTCCCAGTCATAATTGAAGGGGGATTCCTTCAATTAATGTCAATAAACTCATCAGGCACCTTCTGCATGAATGTAAGGTCATAATAAGCACATGAAGTAAGGCATGTCAATGACATTCTTAATCCCTGTGGAGAGGAGGAAGTGGTCATTGACTGTGCACTTGTGTGTGCCCAGACATTCATATGTAGGACTTTGTTTCCCATGGAGTCTTCACCATAGACTGGGAGGCTGACGTTACCTCTGTTTTATAGACAAGAAGACTTAGAAAAGCAAACAGTGTGCTCTGGGTCTTCACAATACTCAGCAGCTGAGTTGCTCACAAATCTTCTGATTCAAATCTAGGGCTCCTTCCGCTTCGACACGCTGCCTCCAGCCACCCCAGAATCAAACGTAAGCTCTAGGAAGTAGCACAGGAGAAGGGTCAGGATGCAGATTCCTTGGTCCATTCACTTTCCATTGTGTCTTTTCTGTCTCTCCCTCTCTGTGTATCTCTGTCTTTTCCTGTCCTCTCCTCTCTCATTTATTTTTATTTTTTGGTTCCAGCCCCACTAACTCAAGGACCCTCACATCAGTTCTAGAGCAGAACCAACACCTCCAGATAGATGGTCCATCCAGCAAACTAGCCAACTTTCCATCCATCCATTCACCCACCTTCCTTCCTTTCATCCTGCCTACCTGTCTGTCCAGGCAACCTTGCATTTTTAAGCCCTCTCTTGATCCATATGTTTTTCTATCTGTCCATCCACGCTTTCTTTAATCCCTCTATTTCTCCATCTCCCCATCCAGCTATCCATCCTTCCACTTTTTATCCTAATTTCCATCCACATGTCTTTCCATCTATTTATCCATCCCCCATCTTCCATCTATCCATCTGTCCATGTTCTCTTGTATTCAGCCTTTTATCCACCCATTTATCTTTCCATCCATTTTTCCATCTGTCCACTCATTCATCTACCTATCCATCCCTCCATCTGTTCAACTGTCCACCTTTCCATCCGTCCATCTATTCTTCCACCAGTCTATCTGTCCATTTTTCCACATAGCCATTCTTTCATCTAGCCATCTTTCCATCTGTCCCTCACACCTGTCCTCCCATCCATGTTGTTGTCCATCCATCTGTCCTTTTCCACACCATCTTTACCTTCATCTGTCCACGCATCCATTCTCCCTGCCTCCGTCTTCCCACCTGTCATCTCCTCATCTTGGGTATTCTCATCATGCACACACCATCCGTCCCTGGGTCTCTCCATCTGTTCACCACTTTTCCACTTAACAGATATCATGGAGATTCTCTTGGAGGGGATGCTGGGGATGCAGGAGCCCACAGGACGTGTTCCTCTATTCATGGAGCTCACGACCTAATAATGGAGAGAAATGAGTGATGAACAAGTCAATGAATGAACGAGCATAATTCCAGATGGTTTTAAGTGTGCGGAAACCAGAACACGGGATGATGTAACAGAGCCACAGGGAGAGGAGATCACTGCTTTAGATGAGTGATCAGGGAAGGCCTCTCTGAGAAGGTGTTCAAAGTGGTCAGCCACGTGATAAACTGGGGCTGACCATCCCTGGCCCCAAAAGAACATCCTGTGCAGAGGCCGTACGGTAGGAAGGAACTGGTTTAGCCTGACAGCACACAGAGGGAAGGCCACCCAGATGCTGAGCAGCTGGGCGCACTCCAGGACAAGGAGGTGTCACAGCAGCAAGATCAGGTTTTAAAGGACAACTCAAACCTTCTGGGAAAACAGACTGTAGACATGAAGAGAGGATGCTCAGAGGCCAGTCAGGGTGGAGTTGCAGTAGTGCTCGCAAGAGATGCCGGTGGCTTGGATAGCAAAGGAGGAGAAAGGAGATGCCGGTGGTATGTTTTGGTGGTAGAGCCGACCCAAGCTGCTGGGGAACTGGCCATAGGCATGATACAGGGATCAGAAGACAGGAATCGGGGGTCCCTCCGAGTTTGGCCATGGCAAGCCCCATTGGTGATGGTGGGAAGCATATATGTGGGCAACGAGGGGAGGAAGATAGGAAGTGGGTGAAAGGTGGGACTCCAGAGTCCTGTGAGGCCATATTAGGATTGAGACACCGTGTGAAATGCCCAGTTTAACATGCCAGCAGGCACATGACACACGTCTGAGGTCAGAAAAGGATCCTCAGTACCCTCTGAATATCAGTCTGTACAACCCTCTTGTTTCGAACCAAGGAATTAGATGAATTCTCTTGAAAGAATAGGAATGGAAATTCACAGAAGGTTTCTCCAAAATACTGTAGAGTTCTACCAGAGAACGAGCCAGCAAAGAGAGTGGGGAGCAGAGACAAGCCAGAAGCAGACCAGGACTTGGGCCTCATGGAACCCAAAGGCACAGAGGGAGTGGTGAGCTGGAGGGGCAGGTGCCTGGAGACAGAAGTAGCCATTGGCTGTGGGACTTGCAGGCCTCCGCATCGGCATGATTAGAAGGGCATAAGCAGAGGCCATGGGGCAGAGAAACGGGCAGATGGCTAGAAAGGGCTCTGGGGTAGGAAGAAGTTGTGTTTTTTGTTTGTTTTTGGTACTGGGGATTTAGCCCAGGGGCTTTTTACCACTGAGCCACATCCCCAGTCCTTTTTATTTGAGACAGAGACTTGCTAAGTTGCTTAGGGCCTTGCTAAGTTGCTAAGGATAGGCTAGAACTTTTGATCCTCCTGCCTCAGCCTCCCAAATCACTGGGGTTATAGGTGCATGCTGCCACCCTGGCAAATTTTTTGCAGGTAGAAAATAGCAGAGCCATGATCATAGGCTATAGGGCATGATGAATGGGAAAGGAAGAGACCACTAAAGTAGAAAGAAGGGGACTGTGCAGGAGGACTGCACATGCCGAGGGAGGAGGACAGGACATTCGGTCTTCCCTGGTCCAGCAGGTGGACATATCTGGTGGTGGGAATAGGACACACCCAGAAGTGTTCCTCCCCGAGCCCCCACCTCCACCTGGGCTGCCCTGGGGCTGAGGCCCAGGTGCCCAGTGTGTTCAGTAACTGAGTCCCTGTGCAGGTGAGCGGATGCATGAATGAGTGGCACTGTGAGGGGCAAATATAAGGTTTCCGTCTCTTCCACGTCCTTTGGAGCCTGCAGCGCTCAGCTTTGAGAAGGGTGGGGTGAAAGCCAGGTTGGGGCCATGCTGTGAGGCCAGGGAGATGGAAGAGAGGGGCAGTCAACAGGGTAGTTCAAGGGCGGGTGCCCACCTCCGCTCCTCCTGCACTATGCCTACTTCTCTGCCAGGAAGCAGCCCCCACTGGCCCCAACCTAGCTCTAAGGCTGGTTGTATGACAGATTTGAGTGGAACTTTATTTAGCACCTGTTTCATGGGAGACTAATTAAAAAGCTAACAATTATTGAGTGCTTCTTATATTCCAAGCACAATTATGTATTATGTATTACCATGTTTAGCCCCATGAGTAGGGGGGCAATAATTTGCTCCATTGGACAAATGAGGGAAACGAGGCTCAGAGAGGCCAAGTGACTTCTCCAAGTTTATAGAGCCAGGAAGTAAGAGACAGGGATTTGACTTCAAACAGCCTGGGAAGAAGATGCGGAACCACAGAAAGCACTTAGCTCATAATCGCAGATGAGTTTCCAAAAGGCTGTGAGTCATTCACTGGATCTCAGGGTTGGCGGGAACCTATCTTTGTAAATGACATTGTCTCATAAGTGATAAAGAAACTTTCTGGAATTTAGGGTCAAGAGTTCTAAGGTCAAGTCCTGCCTTGCCATTTATCAGCAGTGTAATTTGAGGCAAATGACTTAATCCGGCTGTGCTTCAGTGTCCTGGTCTTTAAATTGGCTGTGTGGCCGAGTGCCCCATGGGATGATTGTGAAAGCAGAATTGTTGCTGCTATGTCAGAGATTTCTTAAGTAATTCCTCTGGGAAATAAGTCCTGTGGGGAAGCCATGATCTACTCACGGAAGGAGGTGATCTGGTCTACTCTGTGTAAATAAATTCATGCCCTGGGGTTTGCTTACAATGGTGACAAATTCTCAGAGTAAGTTCCAGAACACAGCATCCCCAAGAACTGGATGCCCTCCAGGCTCCTCCCTCTTCTCCGGCCTTCGCCTTCAGCCCTGGATGCTACAGAGGGATACACCCTCCCCAGACCTCCACCTGGGAGGATAGCCAGTTCTCAGATCTTCACGGCTGGCTCCTCTTCCGGCCCCCTGCCATGGACCCTCTAGAGCCCCTGTACAGAAGGTCCAGGCAGCAGTAGAAGCAGGGGTAGAAGCTGGGCCCTCGAGCCCAGTACAGTGTTCACCCTCCACTAGGCCCTGCAGCTGCGTGAGCTTCTGTGGGTCCACAGCCTCGTTTCTTTGTCTGTAAAATAGGGTTAGTGATAGATAGTGTCTGTCTCCTGGGGCTCCTTCAAGGGCTAGGGTGTTTCCGTGTGTTAGGGCAGCCCCTCTGGTGCCTGGAGAACAGGGCACAGCCCCAAATGACCCCAGACTGTGCAGTTCCCGGTGGGATGCTGGAGAGGCCTCTTGGCCCTGCCCCTCCCCCTGCCACTCACCCACTGCCAGCCCCACAGGCTCCTCTCCCCCAGCCCCAGCTCCACCTTGGAGCCACCATCCTCCTCACAGACCTCTCACCTGTGCCTCCACAGGAAGTGAATACTCGGGCAACACCTATGGCCACACCCCCTACTCCTCCTACAGTGAGGCCTGGCACTTCCCCAACACCAGCTTGCTGAGTAAGTCCAGCCTGGCAGGCCCCCTGCTGGGCAGGGCGGGTGGGAGGGACCAGGCCAGCAAGGAGACTGAGCACTGGGCGGCCTCAGGTTAGACAAGGCCTGGAGACCTGTGTCCCCTGGAACAGGACATAGCAGGAGGGCAGTCTTTGCCGGGAGAAGGCAGAAGCCAGGTAATTCTTGACTTTGATCTCCCTCCCACTCCCTAAGGCCCTAAATCATGGTTTTGCATAAGATTCAGAGCCCAGGACTTGAGGGGAGGAGAAGGACGGATTCAGGAGAGTCTAAGAGAGGCCTGCTGCTGCAGGGTCACCGTCTTGTCCCCCTGGCCACGCTGATCCGGCCACTGCAGGCCACGCTGCTGTGCTTCTTCCTGAGAGCTGATTTCAGAACACTGTCCTGACCCTCATCATCCACCTAAGTGGGTCCCAGATAATCCTGACTCTGTACCAAAGCCCTTAGCAGGGAGCCTTGTTCCTCCAGGTTTGGCCTATTTGGTTTGAGAACTGGACAGCATGCAGAATTGAGGTCCAGAGAGAGATAATGGCTTCAGCAGGCTTCAGGGCCACTGTCCACCCTTGTCTAGCCATGGGACCTGGGCTAGGGAGAAAGCAAGCCCACAGTGGGGAACTGGAGGGCTCCCACTAGGGCTTCCCTGAGTGGTGGCCTTGAGGGTATCAGAGCAGACCTGAACTGGAGAGGAGCCCTGGCAGACCTCCTGGGAACCTCTGCTGCTGTAACCTCTGAGCATTCTGCCCTAGGCTCTGCAGATGTCTACAATTCCAAGCCACCTCTTGGTTCACCTCAGCCAGGAAGGACAAGGGCAAGGAGACATGCAGGGGGTCAGGGGTCAGGACAACCTCCTGCTGAGCCTCCCCAAGCTGCTGTCCAGCAGGGGCTTGGAGCCTGCTGCAGGCCTGGAACCCAGGCCTCCTTGGCCCGGTGGGAATCTCAGTCTGGGCATCAGATTCTGCGACCTGCTGTTGTCGGGCAAGTCTGGTGCTTGGTTCTTGTGCTCCCATGGGTCACGGCTCTCTCTTGCCCTCTCCCTGCCCCCAGGTGTTGAAGGTCAAGAGAAGGGAGGGGGCAAGACAGGCTCTCATTCTGGCCAGCAACTCCGAGGTGAGGTTGGAGAAGGAGGAGACAGGGCTGGAGAGGAGTTAATCTTTGATGATCAGGTAGGTCGGGGTGAATGATTAACTGCTGCTGTCTTAAAGGTCAGCAGAGGCCGGGAGGCCGAGCCGCCAACTCCCCTCTGACCAGCAGTGTTGTTGTTTATTTCGATGGTCCAGGTTCCCCCTATTATTACAGTTCCACCTCGAGGCCGAGCGTGCTGCCCACTTCTGCCACAGCCTTTGACCATCTGTAATTGCCATGGGGACAGTGGGAGCGACCAGGCAGCAGGAGGACTCGGCCTCCACCACTGCTGGCTCTTCCTGCTCTGTCTCCCGGGCACGGGCTGAGGGCTGCTAGTCTGTCACCCCACTGCGTGGCCAGCTGACCCCCACTCCACCTGCTGCTATGCAAGTTCCAGCCTCTCCTCCGGTGGCTCCTCTCTTTGGCAGCCACCATCAGCCATCCAGAAGCAGCTGAAGACACGCATTCCCCAGGGCCTAGGCCCTGGGAGGGAAGGTGCGGCCCTGCCCAGGGCAGAACAAGGCCGAATGGTGGGAAAAGCCAACCGGAGGACACTTCCCCTTCCAACTGCTCTTGCCAAGTCACCTGAGCTACTGCAGCCTTCCTACCGCAGCCAGAAGACACCCGAGGCAGCCCCCGAGGCCCAACTGTAAATACTGTATATGAAGCTCTGGTGGGTCCTGCTTCCCTCTTTCCACCCCAGACTTGGCCTCTGAATTGTCTCCCGGCACCTTGGGCTTCTCTCCTTGATGCTTCTTTCTTTTTTAAAGAAACCCACCATTGCCACATGACTCAATAAACCATTACTCTTCGTCTCAGGCTTTGGGGTTGGCTCCGGGGTGGGGTTGTGCTTCCTCCAAGAACCTCAGCACGTGCTCTGGGGCGGGGGTTGGAAGGGGCCATCAGATGCCCCATGGCCCTGACTTAGCATCTCCCTGTGCTCTTTTTTTTTCCTCCTAGAAGACAGAATTTATTTAGGAAGATAGGAAAATTCACAGAAAATTACTTACGGTGAAGATCGATATTATATTTGACCTTATAAAAACACTTTTACCCTCGAGCTAAAATATGACGATTCACTGTTCTGCTAGATGTCCACGGCTGGGGAAATCGGTTTTCCCAAGCTTTGAGTTCTTCCACTCCGAGTAAATACGAGGCCAAAACAAGCTCCTGCGTGGGGCAGGGCCATCCTGCGCTTCCCACAGACCTTTGCTGTTGGTATCCAGAGGAAGCCTGAGGGTCTGTGGGGCAAATGAGGAAGGACCTGGGGACAGCTACAGAGTGGGAGCCATGACCAGCTCTCATGGGCTCTGTGGTGCTGGGGGAGGAGGGGAAGACTGGGCTCCCTGTGCCAGGCCAGGGCGTCATGCACACGCAGCTGGGACTGCATGTGAGGGCCCCAGGCCTGGGGCAGAGTGAAGTTCCCCTTGTGGAAAGTGTGGATTCAGTCAAGCCCTCTTCCCCTGTGTCCAACATTTCACCCAATACCACAGGCCCCCTGTCGGGTGCCAGAGCCTTTTGCACCCAAGGGAGGTTATAGGACTCTCATGGAGGGTCTGGTTTCTTTGGGTTCCGGTCTAAAGATTTGGCTGGGCAGAGGTAAGGGACAGGGTAGCGGGGTCAGGAGTGGGTAAGGGAGGCTGCAGGGCCCGAGGACAACCCCCTCTGGGAAACTTGGGAGAAAGGAGGGAGATCCAAGGAAGGGCTGTCCTAAAAGCCCTCTGGGGGCTGTCTGGGATCTGCATGGCTCTCTTGTCAGTGTGGGACCCAGCTGGAACGCGGGGCCAGGCTGCAGCCAGGGTGCTTGGGTTAATGTCGATGCCTGGGCAGAAGGGAGCTGGGCTGGAGAGGATGGGAGGGGGACTCCTCGCCCCACCCAGGGGTTCCGCAGCAGGGAGGACAGAGGTGGGGGCAGCGCTGTCACCTCCCCGGGGACCCTCAAGTAGAGGCCAGGGATGCCATGAGAATAGGCCATGAGAAGGGGACCCCTCCCTTGAAGAACACCTGTCCACAGGTCTTTAGAGGCAATCTGAAAGGAGGCTGGGTTCTCAGCAGCAGGCGGAGAGTGGCCGGAGGCCCTGGAAGCCCATGATATCTGAGCTCTTCATGACCCTGAACCACTGGGTGCCCGAGGGCCCTAAGACAGCCCCCAACCCAAGTCACTCTGAGATGTGTCATGTCCCCAGGAGCCTACCCATCGATCCTTGGGCACCAGCCCTGGAGACCTACCGTGTGTCCCTGCAGACCCTCTTCAGGTCCCAGAGTGGAGGGCCTGGAGCAGTTCTTCTGCAGCAGTGACCTTTCTCTGAATTGAGCTGGTTACACCAGGAGGCCTGGCTCAGAGCGGGTGTTTGTGGCTGTGCTGTGTGACCCAAGGGCACAGGTCCTGGCCAGGGTCTACCCAGATATTCCACCCCAGTCAAACCACGGGCCCCTTCAGAAAATATAGTCATGTGAGAGGCGACCTGAGATACCTTGGCACTGGGAGTGGCATGGGGAGAAGTCTGGTGGCACATGAGAAAGGACTTGGGAAGGGGGCCAGGGGGATGTAGGAGGCTGCTGGGCTGGAAGGCCACACTCACCCTGCACATTCAGGAGCCTGGTTCACTATAGTCAGGGGCCCTGGTTTCCATGGGGCATGTGAGAGGGCATTGGCAGGAGAGCTGGGAAGAGCTTGGGCCTGAGACCTTCCCAAGGCATCTTGTCCCCCATCCCAGGCGCCTAGAACAGTCCCTTCCAGTGCCCACTTTCCCAGGCTGCCCCCCCTGGTCTGGCATTCCTCCCTCCTCCCCTCTGGGCCTCCCTGCCTCCTAGCCTGGACAGGTGAGCCCAGGAGCTGGCACAAAGTCCATATGAAGGGCAGGCTTGCTGGAGGACAGAGCTGCTGTAGCCCTTTGACCCCTGCCTGAAGCCCTTGGGTTGGGCAGAAGGGACACTCTGGGAGTCCCCACTTCCAAGGCCAGCCTCCAGGCAAGACCTAAGGCTTTCCCATCCCACTTTCCCTCAGTCTTCCAAAATCCTTGCCATGGGTTGTTCCCACCCTGTGCCAGGCAAGAGCAGTGACAGCCACAGACCACACGCCCTGAGGGAGGACACAAGACCAGAGGTCCAGGCCCTTGCTAAGGTGTTCAAGGCAGGTCCTTGGGGGCTGGGTGCAGGAAGGGCCATGGGGACCTCCTGTCCACCATTGGTGGGTTCGTGTCTCAGCATCGTTGTGAGTCAGGGGCAGGGGCAGCATTGGTCACTGTGGCTCCCTCCTGGGTCCCTCCTTCCTTACTGCTGAGCAGGCCCACCCTCTCCCAGCCTCAGTAGTGACAGTAGACCTCCCTGGAGGCCTCCGTTCTTCCTGCACATGAAGCTCAGTCACATGTGCTAGTGTCTTTGATTCTGATCACTGGCCTCATTTTTTTTGCTCTTGGGGAGACAGAGGTGACTTTGTCCCGGTCAGCCAGTCAGCAGAGGAGCTAAGACCATAGCCCAACCCCTGCCAAGGGCCTGATCTGCATCCTGTTTGAGGTCTCAGGGACCTGGATGTGAACAGGCCCCCATCTCTAGGGCCTGAAAGCACTCCCACCTGTGGGGGGCTGATGGCCCCCTGGAAAGCATTCTGACATCAGAGAAGGGGTTCCAGAGAGACGTCCCCTTGTCCCACAGACCGCCTGCTCTGGCTCTCGACTTCAGTCCGAGCTCCTCTCCCATCCCTCTATTGCTGAGTTGGAAGCCATTACTGCTTCCCTCCCGTGTGACAGAACTTTATGACTCCAGGCCTCCCATGCCTGAAGGAGGAATCAAATGTTTGGGAAGAGCGTGGAGGTTGGGGAATGGCAGGAAACCTTCCTCTCCCCTTTCCCTTTCTTTGGCCTCCTGTCTTTTCCGTGCTGTCTTCTCTTCCTTTGCCCCTTCAGGGTCAGAACTTTGTGGACAGCAGACCCCTGTGTCCAGGGTTCCCGCCTCGCGCATGTGCGCACACACCACATCATCAGCCTCGCTCCCGTGCCTCGCTGTTCACTCCAGCTCTGCCGGGTGCAGGGCCTCCCTGGGGAGGCCCAGGAGGCAGCTGGGCAGGTCTCCCCTCCCTTCAGGGCAGCCTTTCCCCTGGACAGCCCCCTGCCCCACTAGAGAGCAGCCCAGGCTGCGGGAGGCTGCCCTGAGGTCTGGGTGAGGGTGCAGCGCGGGAGGGTGGCAGCGGGCCAGGCTGGGGGCGAAGCGCAGCCTGCAGCTCTCCCAGGGAAATGTGATTTCCCCTGAGTGAAGCGGACTGTGCAGTGTGGAAATTGGCTCTTTTCTGAGCGAGTGGCGGCTGTTGCTGCAGAGTCGGGCGGCTGAGGCCCGCGGGAGGCCTCGCTGGCCCCTGGAGTGAGCCGGGAGCAGCCATGTGCTGAGAACTCATTAGGGATAAATCAAACTAGTAACAGCATGAAGCCAGCACCGCCCCCTCCTCACGCCTCCTTCCCCCCCAGGCCCCCACTTAAATCAAACTAGTAACAGCATGAAGCCAGCACCGCCCCCTCCTCACGCCTCCTTCCCCCCCAGGCCCCCACTTCCCCTCCTCCCCCGGTGGTCGTCTCCCACCCGAGTCCCTCCTCCTGCCTTCTCCCCAGCCAGGGTGCCCTCCCCACCCCCACCCAGAGAATCCTCCCCTCCAACCAGGGCACCCTCCCCTCAACCAAGGCATCCTCCCTGCCCCCACCCAGAGAACCCTCCCCCAACCAGGGCACCCACCCCTCCAGCCAAGGCACCCTTCCCGCCCCCACCCAGAGAACCCCTCCCCCACAGCCAGGGCACCCACCTCTAACCAGGGCACCCACCCCTCCAGCCAGGGCACCCTCCCCCCACTTTCAGGAGTCAGAGCTCACACAGGTGTGCACACCCACCTGTGCATACACACTGACACCCACCTGCTGCCCAAACTCCAGGAATAGTCCTTGAATTTACAGACCCAGCCTTCTCTCTCTGTCTGTGGTGTCACTTGCTCCTGGGGGAGGCGAGGCGCTGGTGACAAACCCAACTACCCAACTGTCAGTGCCAGGTCCTGCCAGAAGCATAGGCCACTGGGCTGTCTTCCCACACCAGGGCATCTTCATCTCCACCCGCCTTTTCACCCCTGCACAGCTCCGTGGGGACCTATGTCCCCTGGGGGCTGAGAACATCCCAAAGGCTCACACAGCAGGAAAGAAAATCTGCATGAAGTGGACGAGCTTGGTCAAAATGGAAGCTCATTTCCCACAGAAGGAGAAAGGCGGAGAGAGAGGAAGGGGACAGTGTCTGCCTGTCATCCCAGGGACTGGACCGTGGGTGGCCCTGGAGCCTGTGGGTTATGTCACCATGATAAGGCCCCGTCATCCCTTCGTCTCCCCAGGGCCTTTAGTCACAGCAAGTGCTGTGACTGAAGGAGCCCGGGCCTGGAGTGCAGGGTGTGACCACCTTCTGTCCCTCCTGCTGGTGACCCAGGAGGGTCCTTCTCAGTTTCCTCAGCTATAAAATGCATGGCTTGTCCCAAAATGACATCCCTTTAATGGGGTCAGTGAAAAGCCCTGAGGGTCTCCTCTGACCACTCCAGGTATGAAACCCTCTTTCTCCCCAATTCCCCAGGTAATTTTCCATCAGGCAAACTCCACAGTTCCATATTTGGAATCCAGTTTCTGTTTGGCGTGTGGCCAGAAGCCACCTCACCCACTCAGATGGACACTGGGCTCTGACTCAGGTTGGAAATCCGTGGCCAGGCTTCTCAGAGATTCCAGAGAGGGGCAGAGCCGGGGGCTGAGGACTGAGCTGCATCCTCACGTGAGCTGGCAGACGCATGCCTTCACATGGCTTCCTTGGGCCACCGACCCTGGCCAGGCCACCTATTTCCGGTGGGCCCCTGGGGGAAAACAAGATGAAGGCCTCAGGACCCCCCACCCCAAAAAGAACACCTCAGCACTTAGGACCCAGACCTGTCCAGAGCCATGGGCAGTGTGGGAAAGTGAGGGCCAGACCTCTAGGCCTCTGAGCACATGCACACTCCGCACGCCCTGCCAGGCCTTGCCCTGGCATCCCCACCTCTGCCACAGCGGCCGTGAGTGAGGAGCACGGCCGCAGGTAGGCCTCAGGCCTGACCGTCCCACCTCTTCCTAGAAAGGGCTGCCACCCTGTCCTGTGTGTTTGTGTCCCAAGGAAGACCCCAAAATGTCAGTGCCCTCCCAGACACCTCCTGGCCCATCCCACGTACACCTTCCAGCCTTGGCCGGTGGCTCGCTGGGCAGGAAGCCGGGCACCGTGGCCTGCACCTTGGGGAGCTGCTTCCTTCTCCTACTCCTGGGTAGGGAAGGGGCAGGGGTGCTCAGAGCCCAAACACACACCTAAGGTGCCCCTGGCTGCATGTGGGGCTGGTGCCCCTGCTTCTCTTCTGAAAGACCCTGCTCTACCCAGGGTGAGGCTCGCCCAGTCCCTGACCAGAAGTTCACAGACCAAAGGGAAGAGGGAGAGAGAAGGGCAAGGGCGGAGGTGGGCATGCCCTGGACAGCACCGGGCCCTGAGTTCTAGGACCCTGGGGATGGTGGCAGTGACACAGGCCCTGGGGACAGCCCTCACCTCATGGTCCCCTCCCCAGGTGCATTTCCTCAGGGTTCTACTTGGAAAGTGGAGGGAGGGGGATTTAGGGGCTGGGATACAAAGATGGCAGGGGTTTGCTGCTCCGAATGCCCCCAGGGAGGGAGAGAGGGAGCCAGAGAAGGGGAGCAGGTGCCATCTCGAGCAGCCAGCCTGGGGAGGGGTGTGGGGGGTGCCCAGACCCCGGCCAAGGCTCAGGGCCCATCTGAGCATGTTGCCTGCTAAGGAGGAGCGGGGGCGGGGGAGGGGAGGGTGGGGAGGTAAATAAATAATAGGAAATAAAACTTCATGAAGCAGAAAATAAAAGGCAGATTATACAGATGTGGCAATTTGAAGGATCATTGCCTCTGTCCTCTTTTTAACTGCTGCATCTGGAGTTTTGAAGTGGCTTATCCTCTCCCTCCCTCTGCCAGGTCCCTGCCTGGCTGGAGGCCCCCGCAGGGCCAAGGCACTAGTGGGGACAGCCCCTCGATGTCCGCCAGTGGCTCTTCTTGGCTCCATGCACAGCTGCCCAGCTCTGGTCAGCTCCCAGGCCTGGGTGGGTGAGGGTCACCAGGCAGGGGTGAAGCTCTGACCAGGTGAGGGTGTGGCTGTGCCTGGGACAGGAAGGGCAGCCCTGTGAGAGCATTGGACTGCCGGTGAGGACAGGGGTTCTACGGTGAGAGCGGGCCAGCAGGGCCAGCAGCACAGCCCTGGGTTCTGATCCGGGAGATGGCCAGTCTGAAAAAGAAACCCTGGAAAGAGAGGGTGTGGAGGACTATGTGGAGGGTCCCCTGGCTTCTTCCCCTCTTCATCAGAATTCATTCTTTAGGCCTCAGTTTGACACTGTGCCAGGTGCTATATAAACAGCCATGGTCCCTGCCCTTAAGGAATGTCCAACCCAAGACACAGACACACGGACATTTTGTTGATTTTATTTTAAATAGTAATGTACTCCCCACCTTGCTCCAGGGAGTTCACACAGCTCAGGGGAAATGCATCCAATAAATCCGTAAGATGCGATTTTAAAAGAAGGTTTTAGGGCCACAGGAAACAGGGCTGGTTGGAGGGTCGCAAGCGCCAGCTAAGTCAAGCTGAAGAGTGGCCTTGATATCTCAGCAGTTGAAGGGAAAGGCCACCATGGCCACAGACAGGCTCTGGTGCAGAAGACTTGTTACAGGCCTCAGGAGCAGAACTTTTGTTAGTGCTCAGTTCTAAGTGAAAAAATCCACCTTGACCCTGGTGTAGGGGACTAGGTGCACCTGATCCCTCAAATCCCCAAACTGGCTATTCACCAGGACCATCCTGTGCAGTGTTCAGCAGGGAGATCCCTGTGGTCACTCTCCAGGTTTGTCCAAGTGAGAGCATTAAAATCCAGAATGTCCTGAGCAAAGAAGGACTTTGTATCCTCCAACCCTGCCTTCCACAGGGGACTCCTTGGTCCAGTGGGTTGGCTTGTTTGAGACAAGATCTCACTAAGTTGCTGAGGCTGGCCTTGAACTCACAATCCTAAGTTTCAGCCTCCTGAGTTGCTGGGATTACAGATGTGTACCACTGTGCCTGGCTTTCCAGTGGGTTTTGGACCACAGATTTGGCACCTGGCCATGACTAGAATCTCAGAGGAAATACTAGTAGCTGAGGTCAAGGTGACAAATCTGGTCTGGCTCAGGGTGAGGCCAGTCCCTGCATATGGGAGGTGGGAGACATGGCAAGACTATTCTGCAGACCCTCAATGAGGGAGTCTTCCCTTCCCTGTCCATGTGCCCCTTACCAACTCTGTCACAGAGACAAAGAAAGCAGAAGCCACAGTCTCTATGCCGATAGCAAAGGGGAGGCAAAAGCCCATCTGGGTCCGATCTCCCTGTGGGTCCTGGTGAGTTGTCTTTCAAAGTAAAGGTTGAGCCATCACAGAACCAGACGAAGGGACGGAAGAGTCAGGATGTCACTGTTGGGATGCCAGATGAAGTCCAGGTCCTTGTTGTACTGAACAAAGCACTGAGCAAGACACACAGAAGGAACAGATAAAGTACAGACGTACTGAAGGTGAAGGTGGCACTCTATAGGGTAGGCCAGAGGGGGTAAGCAAGAAGGAGGCTCAAGAACCCAGTCTCTGGAAATTAGGGTCTTATATCTTAAACCACGAGGCATGCTCCTCCTATGTGGACCGGATTGAAGACCTTACCCCATCGTCTCCCACTGGTCATCTTACAATACCTGATTAAAATATTTTCCAATTTTCTCTCCATTGGTTATTTTAGAAAACCTAATTAGAATACTGTCCACTTTACCCACATTGGTCATTTTAAAATTTGAACCTGGGGTGGAAGTTGTCATGGTGATAAGTGCTCCAGTGGCGGGGAGCTGTCCTGGTGATCTCCTTGGGGGCAGAAGTTGTCATGGTAATGGTAATTATTGTAAACAGGGACAGGACTCCTTGTCTCTTCGTCTTGTCCCCCAGTGGCTTCTTTCTTAGGCCCTGTCCCCGCCATCTTGGTGTCCCTGAACTCCTACCTAACAAGCAGAGAAAGGGTCTGGGGAGAAGACACCAAGTCCAGTCCTAGGGGTAATGAGCTACACCTGTGCCTACTCACACCTGCCGGAAGGATTCACCGAGACCCAAGACTTGCACACAGAGCTCGAGGTCCAAACTCCAGGACAGAGATCAGGGCTGAGGGCTCTGACTTGGACACCACTCCTCCATGAGTTGTCCCAGAAGCCTAAAGTGGCCGGGCAAGACCTCTTGTGTGGAAACACTAGGTGTAGGGGATGGAGGAAGAAAAGGATGGTGGGAAAGGCAGAAAAAGAACATGCAGAGAAGCCCAGAAGGAAGAGAGAGCAGGGGTCCTAGAGGCCCGGAGAGGGTGAAGATGGGAGATATGCATCCTCCAACTCTGATGCCAGGCCCTAAAGCAGCCTGGAGGAAGCCAGGGACACCAATCCCCAGGTCCTGAAGGTTAGGCTCTTCTGGAAGCAGAGAACAAAATAGAGAGAGGAGAGAGGGGAGGGGAATACCTGGAGGAGGAGGTCAAGGTAGGCTTCCTGGAGGAAGTGGCAAGTGGATAGCAGTTGGGTTTCCTCTCCATCATCCATTCCTCCCAACCTGTCCTCTGGCCATCAGAACTTCTCCATGGCTGGTGCCAGTCCCTGTTCCACCATCCCCCCCCCCCCAGGGGACCTTGGTTTTAGCACTGGCTCATTGTGCACAGCAGGCAGCACCTCAAGGAGGCTCTATTTCTGGACTTGAAGTTGAAATGTCCAGGGTGTAGGTCATTTCTATCTGCTAGATTTGCACCAAGAGGAGGGATGTTGGGAGCCACTGAGACCATCTTGCTACCAATGAGGGTTGCTTCTGCCCTCAAGGCCTGAGAGATGCAGCCCCTGAAGAAGGAGAGAGAAATAGGGTGCTGGTTCTATGTGCATCCTGGATTCAACCTCCCCGGGGCATATGCATGGTCCAGTCATAGGAGCTGATGGACGTCCGACTTTCTGAGCAAGAGCCACTCCTGGCAACCTCCTGGGGGAAAGCCCAGGGCAGAGGCTCAGCTTAGAACAGAGTGGTGTGTCCTAGGGCAGGACTAGGCTGGAGCCCAGAGAAGGACGGGTGGGTGCCCAGGGGAGTCTGGCCGGGCAGGGTGGTAATAGCTAACCTGCCAGGCTCTCCTCCTGGGCCAGGCATTGTTCCCAGGTGTTTACATGCGTGACCTCACTCAGTCCCTCCAGGCTCCAGTGAGGTAGATGGTGGCATTGTCCCCATTTTATAGAAAAGCAAACCAGAGGCCAGGAAACTGGCCCACAGTCACACAGATCACGCTCAGCAGGACGCAGCCCCAGGCAGCCAACTCCAGGGCTCCATCACCCAAGCCAGGTCATCCAGGCCTCAGGCAGGGTTGGGCAGGCCTTGTGGCTGATAGGGATGAGGGTTACTAGGAGGTGAGGAGGGAGGAAGGCTCAGAAGACATCGAATTTGAAGGTCATCAGTGTTCCCTGGGGTGGCATGGCAGAGAGGGGTGGGGTGGAAGCTGGTCTGTAGATGTGAGTGACAGTCACTGGGAACAGGAACCAGTGAGAGAGGATGGCTGGCGAGGATCAGCACCTGGGGCATTAGGTCATCACAAATGAGAAGAGCAGGAAGCAGCCGACTCTGACTCAGATTCTTGGTGTTTTTCCTTGTGTTGGTGACACTTGGTGTTTCTGGGGCGAGATGAGGAGTGGCAGACAGCACAGCAGGCCAAGGAGCCCCGTGGAGCCCTGAGGACAAGGGGTCACACAGGCAGGGCAGGGGCCAGTGCTGCCTCATGGGGTGGCCAGGCACGGCATGCAGACAGGAAGAGGTCTTCCTCCTGGGGAGAAGGGAAGAGGAGGCGACCAGGCAGGGGTGTACACAGGAACCCAAAAAAACCGAAGTCTTGGCAGTGGTAGGGAGAGAGTGCCCATGCAGGAAACCCTGACATTTTTGTGAACATGCACTCGGGTAAGGTGGGAGGGCGAGGACAAGGAACGGCCAGCTGAGGTGCAGCCAGATTGTCCTTGACCCCAGACCGTTGTCTCCACTTTTACCTTTTTAATTTTTGAAAAACTTGAAACACTTTTAGATTTGCTTGAGAGTTTCACATAGTCCTGACCCCATCAGACCCCACCCATGGCTTTGCTTGATTTCATCTTAAAGCAAAGCTCCTAAGCCACAAGCCGTCACTCATCTGGGCCCCTGAGCAGCTCCCCCCGCCTTCCTTGGCCACACTGGACATCCTTGCCTGTTGGACTAGTGCCCCTGCTGACCCTGCTTCCCTTAGCTTCTCACCCTGACCCTCCAACCCGCCCCTTGAGTCCCTGCACAGCCCCCTCTTTCCTTCTGCTGGGGACTCTGAGCCCCGAGGAGTGGCCCAGGCCTCGGGCCACAGCCATCATAAGATTAAGGGCTACTTGAACTTGGAGTCTTTCCTGACAGTCTCACTTCCCTACCATGAAATGACCCTCCTTTGGGTCTCACTTTTTTCTAAATACTCACACAGAACCTTTAAATCTCTCCTGCACTTATTGGCATTTACTTTGTATCAGGTACTTTACCCCCCCCCCCCGATATTAACCCATACAACCTTTGCAATATCCCTGTGTGCTGTAGCCCCACTTTGAGAACACTGAGGCACAGAGAGAATTAGAAACTTGTCAGAGCATCACAGGTAGAGTCTGACACAGTTGATTTAAACCTAGGTGGTATGGCTTCAATATCTCTGCACTTTTTGTGTTTTGTGTTCATTAAACTACTCCCATGTCTCTGTCCCCCACTACATTGTAGAGAAAGGATCACATCTTAAATAGACCTGTGGGTTTTTTTTTTTTTTTGGTGCCATACCCAGAGGCTGGCATATAGAGATTTCATGATAAGTTTTTATTGAGCACCTGTCACTTGCTAGGCATTGTTTCAGACCCTGAACCACATAAATAACAAGAAACATCAAGATGCCTGCCTGCACTGGTGGGAGCTGCCCGACTTGGATTCTAGTTAAAATGTCAAGGGCACATTGGGTAGATGATGTGGGTATTATTTAGTTGACATTTTTGCTTCTTTGGTATTCATGCTTCATATTCTCTTATTTTAAATTTAGGGTATAATTGGAGGCAACTGCTGTCCTGAAATTAATGAATCCTTCATTTCATATCAGAACTCTACAGCTGATCAAATATAAGTGAGCCATCAGTGGTCACATCATGACCACTTGATGTTTCTTGATGCTTCAAAATGTTTTTTTTTAATGTAATGCATATCGGAAAATATAATCTTTCTCTCCTGTCTTTATATTCTTCATTCTTACCTTTTTCAGTTTATTACAAATGCTTTGTAATAAGGACAGGGTCCTACAGAAAGATGGAACGTGGCCTACACACCCTTTTTAATGGAGATGTGGAAAGAACCAGATTATCAATTCCAGACCCCAGGATGGAGTAGAATTTGCCATGTCTCCCCAAGCTCCTCCGCCTACAAAATGGGCAAAATAAAATCTGCTCCCGCCTCTTCACCTAGTGGGATTATTGTGAAGATAAAAAGCAATAATTGGTGTGAAAATGCCCCGAGTTGCCTAGATGAAAGCTCTCTGTGATCCCAGCATCTCATTAGAAAGGCTTTATTGGGATTTCAGTACAGTTTGGTGGCTCATAGAAGAAGCTCTTCCAGTTGGCTGGATGAAGTCCTAGGCCTTTATTTCCAGAAGAGGATTAGTTGCTGCAAATATGGGCAAGTTGACACTACCCAAGACAGGGACAGCCTAGAGGGTGAGGACAGAGGTTGCATCTTTTGGGAAGTACTGTCTGGCCTTCCTTGACAGGCTCCTGTGATGGATCCCTGCCTCCTGCAGCAGCCATTGAAGATGTTATGGTGCACCGTTTCTGTTGGGCCTGGACTGCCTGGAACACATCCAGGCACATTCAGCCCAGGCCTGCCCAGATGTTATTAACTCAGTTCCTTCAACCATGTCTAACCTGATGAGGTTTCAAATCCTCTATTCTCTTCCATACCTATCCCAGTCCTTCCTTAATCTTAGAACGGGGTACCTAGAACTTTGCCTAAATAGTCCATCCAAAGCAGACCACCACGTTATTCTGCAGACATAACTGAAGATGAGAGTTTCTTGGTGGCTTTGTCCTTCTTCAAGTACTATTGAGGTTACACCAATTATAATTTCTACAGCTGTATCATAAGTACCTCACTAGGTTGTGTCTCCTCAACATTAGCAATGCTTTTTTTTAAATAAAAAAGATTTTCAGCAAAAAATTATACTTACCTCTCTTAAATTAGAATTTTATCAAATTTCATGTTAGGCTGTCAGATCTTTTTAAATACGCATTTTGCCATCCAATGTATTATTGACTTCATCCAGGTGGTAGTCCGAGCTTCTAAATTTTTATTCTACAAAAGGGATAGAGCATACTTCCTGCAAATATGCTAATTTTAATTTGATCTGTTGTACCTGGACAGTTTAGGTACGAATACTCTCTGCTTTTGGTTAAATATTTCCTGGGGTAAGGCCAAGAAATGTTTCCCTAAAACTAATTCATGTCTATTGTAAATGTCAATCATCAAGTTGTTCACCTACTTGATTGGACTGATTTCTGTCCTGTGTGTTATAATGGCGTCCTCAGTTCTTTGCTAACTCCATCTCATCTGCTTCATTTTCTCTGATCTCCCGATTTTGTGGCTTTATCCTATTAAGAAGTGACTGGCCCTAGTATGAAATGTTCCTAGGGAGACTGACTTGGCTCCTTGGCACCACCAGGCTCAATTCCCTTTACAACCCGCTCTCCCACCCCACTAAAACTTTCTGGGATCAATTTCTAGTCCAACTACTTATATCTTGGAGAAATCTTGTTTCTTTCTTTTCTTTCTTTAAATTAAATGGAGACTTTGTTTCTTTCCTTGTTTCTGGCCTCCCTCTCATGGATGGGGAAGCTGGAAGGCCTCGATGGCAGGTTGACCATCTCATTTGAACATTTCCTGTAAGCGTGAGGTGCCGCTCATCCAGGTGTCAGATTTGAGTTCATTTAGAGTGTTAGAAGTTTTGGTCCTCTCCAGTTTACCACACAGTAGCTTCTGTTTTCTCCTTTGCAATTCAAAGACTATTCTCCTTGGCAGGGAAGCCAATGTCAATTGGAAAGAAACTGTGCCCTCCTGTGACATCCATCAACATCACATATGGATGCCAGCCAATGGACTCAGGCCTTCTTTGATGTTTTTCTGGTTCTGAGCCTCCCCAAATTCTTTTCAATGCTTCTTCCCCTCTGTGAATGACCTTTATTAAAATGCCAGCATGTCAGAGGAGGGGTGTACTTTGGAGCATAAAACTAACCAACGAAGTGCCAACATCTTTATTAGATGTACCCTCTAATTCAGTTGCAGAGAAGGAGATGGATTTTGAAGGAAGACACCCTGAATTGCCCACTAGGCTGGCCTGAAATATTTTAGCTTCTGGAACTACTGAGTGGAGAAGAGCCATACTCCATCCTGGAGTGTTGTTTGCAGGAATGAAGAGCAGAAGAAATGCAGCAGAAAGAAATTTGGGTTAGGAATCAGGAAGGTGGTCCATGTTCCTAGGATCTGCTTCTAAAACACCTCCAAGCTTCTGTATCCTTCTCTGTAAAATGAGAACACCAACTCAATTTTAAATCATCTGTAAAGTTCTTTCCAGTACATAATTCTGAGGTCTTTTATCCTGATCATATCCCAAATACAGAAACACAGTTGGCTCTGTGTCTTATACCAAAGTTCCACAGCCTGGGCTCCACAGAAGCCTTCGGCAAAGCAGGGTAGGAATCAGGAGGAGGGACATCTGATTTCCCCTCCCTGTTCAACCAGAACAACCCCAACTTTACCTTTTGGTCTTTCACATAAGTTTTCATTTGAAGACAGATTTTGGTTGTCCTTGCTTTGTTTCGTGTTTGCCTGTTATGGACTGTTTCTTGGAACTTGTTCATGTAGTATGATTCCTAGATGACCCTGAGGCCCCCATGTAGCTCAAGATTTAGATAGTAAGTTCCTTGAGAGTTCTCCATTACCCTCAATATGCCCTATAGATCTCCATATACCCTAATGTATAATAAATAGATGTTCATTAATGTTTGTTGGGCAAACAGAATAAATAGTGATAAATAACAGAGAGTTCTTAATTCTATGTCAGGCATCCAATGTTCTAGTCAGTGACCTCAATTAAACCCTTAAATTCAGCCTATAGGGCAAATAGTATTTTATCCCATAGCACAGGTACAACAATGTAAATATTAAGACATGGGGGGAGGGAAACTGATAGAAAGCAGAACCAAGTCTTTTAATCACCTTGTTGCATGGCCTCATTTCCATCTATGGGACATGAGGACCAAAATCAGGGATGAGGAAGCTGGAAAGCCAGGCCCACAGGAAGAGGAGTATCATCTGAAGATAATCCCTGGAGAGAGAGGAATGATTCCAAGGTGTAGGAGAAAAGGCCTTGATGTGAAGTGGAAGGTGGATTCCCTACAGTTTCCCATACCAGGAGCATCAGTATCACCAGGAACCTTATTAGAAATGCAGAATCTCAGGCCTCACCCCAGAATTCCTGAATGGAAAGGACTGCAGTCGCTTTTCAAAAGTTTGTATTTTAATAAGCCCTGGACACCAAGGGATTCTGCTATAGGCCAGTATTCCAGAATGGCTTCTGTAGAACAACTCCAGTGACTGATTTTGCTCCCTGAAGAGTGTTGACGTTTCTGGCTTTCTCACTTTTGTAACAAAAATTCTGAATCTACAACAGTATTGACCTCTTTGGTATTTTGAAGGTAAAGCTGGGCAAGAAGTTTGCTTGGTCTGAAAGACTCTAGGTATCAGATTCCTTTTTCCCAACTTCTGTTCAGTCTGTGATCTGAGGCCTAGGATCTGCTTCTAAAACACCTCCAAGCTTCTGTATCCTTCTCTGTAAAATGAGAACACCAACTCAATTTTAAATCATCTGTAAAGTTCTTTCCAGTACATAATTCTGAGGTCTTTTATCCTGATCATATCCCAACTACAGAAACACAGTTGGCTCTGTGTCTTATACCAAATTTGCACAGCCTGGGCTCCACAGAAGCCTTCGGCAAAGCAGGGTAACTTAACTCTTAACTCCTGATTCTTTGCCTGTTCAATGTGGTTAAGGATGCTGCACTTCCTTATTTGGACATCCAGAGAAATGTCTAATTAGTGGTTGAGAAGCATCTAGTGCCCAGAGCACCATATAAATACTGCAGGATAATAACTAGTTATGGCCTTAAATGCTGCCTACAACTTGACACATTTAAATTTTCTTCCTTGAATTTGTAAAGTTTGAAGTTAATCTCACATTTAGGTATTTGCTCTGATTTTTTTATTCATTCCATTGCCTGTTTTATTGTTGTTGTTGTTGTTGTTTGGTTGGTATTTGCTTTTTCTTTGTACTTCTTTTAAAAGTCCAGAGAAAGTAGTTTAAGAAAATCAGAATCTTCAGAGAGAATAACAATCAAAACATAAAGTTTGATTGTTAGACATGGATTCTGCACAAGTTTTGAACAGAAAAGTGAGAGATGCCTCATGGGTTCAGAGGTCATTGGCACCTAAGATACTACTCGGACTTTGAGGTTCCAGGCTGTGAATCTTTAAAGAGAGCTCACCATATCCAGCATTTTCATTTCTGCTTGATTTTGTAGTGACCCTCCCTTTCCTATTTGGAATCTGAGAAGTCTGCACAGTGTTTTCTACCTGGTCATTCTTTACTCGACTTTAGCAAACACTTTCTTTTTATAAGAAACCCTACTTGCTCTGCATATACAATCATTTGAGATTAGATTTATAAGCTTTCAGGCTGGTGTGTTTTCCTCTAGTGTGAAATCTGTTTTCACCTTAATCTTAAGCAACTGAATGGCCAAAATAAAGACCCAGATGAAGACCAGTAAGAACAGTCCTTTTGAGAATTTGACAAGGGCTGAATTCATATGGAAAATAGAAATATGGATAGACAAAGATAAGGACAAAAAACAGCTTTTATAGTGACTGTGTGGTATGAAGAAAAATACTAAATAACCATGGATTTTATTTTGTATATTTTAACTTTAATATCAGAGCATAATTACTGAGCAGGAAAAAACCTCCACCCTTTTATTACCATTTCCTGGCATTTTAAAATACACACTATTGATGAATTTAAAAAATAAAAAAAACCAAACAGAACAGCAGAATAGATTATCCAGACCCTGAATCAACACACTAATTTATAAACTAAGTCTAAAGTAAACAATCTTATTTCTCCATGTGCCTTATGCTGGAGGTCAAATGCTCACCATAGCTTAAAATAACAGGTTGAGACATGTTTTCATAATTGGAAATAAAAAGGAAGTCCCACCATCTGCTAATAAAAAGAAAAGTTTTGCAACGTAGCTAACAGCTCCTGTCATTTCTGAAGAAACATCTTTAAATCCTTCAGAATTTGGAGCTATGGGAGCTGAAATCACCAGGATACCATGAACTGATGACAGATTACCTGGAAAAATCATGCTTATACTTAGAAGGCCCACGTGGAATCCTTTTGGTAGTTGGTCCAACTTTCTGTGTGGTGCTATTCGTTGCAGACTGAAAGTTGAAGCAGCATAAGCCCCCCCACCAGAAGCCAAGCAGATACCACACCATGCTCTTGGACTTTCCTACCTCTGGAACTATAAACCAAAATAAAACCAAACTTTATAACCCACCATGTCTCTGGCATTCTGTTAGAGCAACAGAAAACAGACTAAAAGAGTACTCTTCAGGATATTGCAGTTCATGCTGCTTTTCAATAATCATAAATACCTCATGCCCTTATCCTCACCCACATTGACTTCCTTTGCACTATAGACCAGAAACAGTGGCCTTTGTTAAGATGCAGACTCTAGTGGACATGGTTATTTTGCTTTTGTAAGAAAGCAGTTTCTTCAAAAATACTTAGTGTGGTGCATGCCTGTAACCCCAGCAGCTTGGGAGACTGAGCCAAGAGGATTAGGAGTTCAAAGTCAGCCTCAGCAACCTAGTGAGGCCCTAAGCAACTCAGTGAGACCTTGTCTCTAAATAAAATATGAAAAAGATCTGGGGATATGACTTGGTGGTTAAGTGCCAATGGGTTCAATCCCCAGTACCAAAAAAAAATTAAAATTAATGCTAAAAGTAGACCAAAAAGTCTCCTTCCTTCTCACCATGCTCAGAAGTGAAAATGTCATTCCAGCCCTTTCCCCTCCACCCTCCCTGCCTTCCCAGAGCATCCAGCCTAGAAACTACTCATCCTTCACTGCCCAGCTCCACCGTTGTCTCCTCTCTGACGTTTGTCAAATCAGTGTCCCACTCACTGGTGCCAGGAGCCTGGCTCCTGCCTTTGCATTTACACAGACCCACCCCAATGACCCCCTTCACCTCTGTTCCTCTGGAAGCAGGAACTGCTGGAGGGGAAAGACCCTGCCATCTATGTGTCCCTAGGGCCTAATCTGGGATCAGGAACAGAGTGACGGGTAAATGTTTGTTAAGTGGACAAATTAGGAAATGAGCAAGTGATCTTTTAGAAAGGCGTAGGTGTATAAATACACAACGGCTCCTTATGACAGTGGCGCCGAACATAGACAAACAGAGGTTACCAGCACAAACACCTTCAGATAGGAGCTGTTAGAGAAAGGTTTGTTTTAATATTTGGTTTCAGCTTCTGGTAGTGGAAGCAGGAACTTTCACATGCTTAAATTAAGAAGACAAATGTCCTCCTGGGCAAACAGGGAAAGGATGTGACTCTGCCACCAGTATATGGCATGGCAGTTAAAGCCTTATGAAGACATGCAATGCCAAGATAACAGCAGGGAACGGGCAGGGGCCTATTCTTGCTCTGTTATGCAATGTAAATACTTTCTCTTGCAGAAATCATTGAGACCACTTGTTGTTTTTCTTAGCCCTTTAATTATAGACTCTCTGATGCTGTCACCTACCCTGCTGCAGGACGACAGGCAGGCTTTCCTTCCTGCATACATTGCTCAAGCACTTGGCCTTGAGGTGACAGTGTTTGCTAATGTGAGCCTAATGTGAGTTCTGCATTAGCATCTTGCAGGACCTCCTGGAGCTCTGCTCCAACCGCAGAGTCCTTGTTTCTCCCTCCTGGTGTCACAGATATGCTTCTGGAACTGTTTTCTTGTTTTGCTTTGCTTTGTAGTGTGGTTAGTGAGGTGTTTGAAGTGTTGCTTTTGCATGTGTTTGTGACCTTTAGAAATATTTTTTTGCAAGAAGCTATTTTTAAAGCAAGTGATAAAGAAACCCAGAACACTGAAGCAAAATCTGAGTCTCAGGAGGTTGCTCATCACTGAGCCAACTTGTCTGCTAGCCAGCTGACTGGGCCCCATCTATTGTTATGTCTTACTCAAGTAGGTCAGGATTGGTCTGCTTATAAATGAAGACAGAAAATAAACTTGTAGAGAGACCCAATAACAGCTTTAATATTAAATAGTAAATGTAATTCTCACAATAAAATGTGATAGGCCAGCCTTCTCAAGATGACCACTGGGTGACCAAGGACTGGTCATAACTTCTTCTTCTTTTATATTTATTTATCTATCTATGTGTCTATGTATTTATTTATTTATTTTTACAGTTTAATAAATAGTTCTCTTAATGACTTAATATGTAAGGCTGTTTGGTAGTATTCATAAATATCACAGTTATGGTGGCTTTTCTGATGGATTTGTAGTCTTTAATAATTATAAGGAGTGTAAAAGTCTTTCAAACCAGTAAGACTGCATTTATGCATATATTTTTTTCAGGATTATTGGTAACCTGGGTCTATTTTCCCTAAATAACTTTGCCTCCTTATCTTACAAGGCCCAACTCCCTCACATTCACCTCGATGACTATACCCAAAATTGTATATTGTAGGGATGAAGGATTCTTTTTCACCCCAAGTATTGGGTAGGCAAAAGGTGGCTTTCAGTTCAGGATGTGTTCCATGGGCCTTGTTGAGATGTAAGCCCATTGGTCTGATGAATCTGTCATGTTTAGGTGTTTTCTTGTAAAGCCATCTCCAACAGAGCAGACTTGAGCAACCCTCCTCTTCCAGGCCTTCTTTATTCTCTTTCCTGTTTGAGTCACTTTTAAGACTTCTGTTTCTTCCCGGGCACCAACTTTGGGAAGGGGGGCTTTCCCTCCTTCCCCCCTTCTCTTTTCTTTTTTGTTTAATCATGTTGGAAAGTACTTTTGCTTGGGTCTGTCCCTCTCTGTCCAGGAAGTAGGCTGGTACTGCTCCCTGGGGAGTCTTTTCAGCCATTCTTTTATTTGGTATTTCTCTTTTCTTGCATCTTTTTCATTTGTATTTTCTCCACATGGTGCTGTGTGTGGTAGAGTTTGGCCTTCAGACCAATCTTATTTTTTTCTTTTTTTTTGCCTTCTTTGAAATGTTCTCCACTTTCCTTCTTCCTCTTTTTCTCATGGTAATCCAAATGATATCCATATTCATGGTGTAATTCACTATATTCATTTTGTGGCATGGTGACAGCCACAGAGCTGTGGGCACAGCCTCCAGGGCCAGAAGCAGCTCTCGATTTCCAGGTACCAAAGACCCAGGAGCTGGCTCCTTGCAGCGCAGAAGAGCAAAGAGCTTTGAAACTGCAGGGTGAGGAGCTCTCATGTGCATCCTTTCTGAGCCTCTCTTTAAACCAGCTGGCCATGATTTATTCTTTTTTAAAAAAATATTTATTTCTTTTAGTTGTACACAATGTCTTTATTTATTTTTATTTATTTATTTTTATGTGGTGCTGAGGATTGAACCTAGGGCCTTGCAGGAGCCAGGCAAGCTCTCTACTGCTAAGCCACAACCCCAGCCCGTGGCCATGATTTATTCTGATGGGATAAAAATGAGTTGACCAGCTTTGGGAAGACATTGTGCTCTTTGGTCCTCAGGTTCCATATCTGGGAAGTGGGATAATACAACCCCCACACAGTGTTGATTTGGAATTCAGTGTGATAGTGTCCAAGGATATAGCAGGGACCAGTATGAGAGACAAGATTTTAGAACAGAAAAATGATGGTTTTTCAAAGCTGGGCATGGGTAGATTTGATGACTCAGCTCTACTACTATTAACTATGAGACCTCACTCTTTATTTACTCACCTGTACAGTGGGACCAACATTACCTGTTCTACAAGTTTGTTACTAATATTAAATAAGACACTGCATCCAATGATACAATGTAACAAAAGACTGACCATGAAAGTTAAAATATCTAGATCTATATGGTATCCGCCTGAAATGATCTTTCAGAAAGGAGCCACTTAAATGTTATTTTATGTAAAGTCTTTCCTACTATTGGGTTACTTGATTACTTTGTTTTGAATCCTCAACTATATTCTGGAAAAGAAACACTAGACCTGAAATCACCTTCACCATTGATCATTTTGTCTCCCTGTACAGGTCACTTAACAGAATCACTTTTTTGAAAAGGAAGCTCAGAAATCTAACACAGATAGTCTCACAATTGCAAGAGTTTAAAGGAATTGTAAACAACCTTTTTAAAAGCTTCCTCCCTTCCATTTCAAAAGATATGAAAGCATCTATAGTGCACACCAAGTCTCCCACCTCACCTGACACTCAGAGCCACCCAGATATCCACAGACAGTATTTCATGGTGGCCTTTTAAATGTCCACCATGGAATATGATGAAGGCACTGAAAAGAATGAGGTGGTTGCATGGAAAGTTCTCCAAGATTCTTAATTTTAACAGCGAGGGCTAGCCCAGAGTTTGCAATACACAGTGACACTTTAGAAGAAATGGCCAGTGGCTGAGACTGTGCCTGTCTGTGGAGATGTGGGTGGCTGAGTGTCAAGAGAGATGGGGGACTTGGTTTTCACTATTGATGCTTTTATATCATTTGAAATGGAAGGAAGGAAGGAAACTTTTAAAACAATTGTTTACAATTGCTTCACTTAACATGATATTCTTCAACTCCACCCATTTACCTAAAAATGCCATAATGTCATTCTTCTTTAAGACTGAATAATGCTCCCGTGTGTGTGTGTGTACCTCATTTTCTTTATCCATTCATCTGTTGAAGGGCATCTAGGTTGGTTCCATAGTTTAGGTATTGTGAATTGAACTGCTGTAAACAAACATTGATGTGGCTGCATCGCTGTAGTATGCTTATTTTAAGTCCTTTGAGTATAAACCTAGAGGTGGACTGTGTAGGGGTCTGGACATATAGCAGACCTATTCTGAGCAGTCAGAAATCAAACATAGTAGTCAGGTATATAGTAAGATGGTACTGTTATTATGAAAGGCAGATGGGAAGACTATTTGCCCTGTCGGCTTGCTAACCACTGAGCCCCAGAATTAAGCAGGCTTACCTGTGCCCAGGTGCTGCAGGGATAGACCACCAGAAAGCAACCCTTTACCAGCAGGACAGAGCCCCAAGGGCTGGCCAAAGCCAAGACAAATCATTTCCACCTTTCCAGTGACACAGAATAGGCCAGGCAGAGAGAGTCCCCAAGTTCTCTCTCTGAGCAGCAATACTTCCTAACACTATTTTTGAGAAAAAGCATGTGCTCATCTGGACTAATTCTCCCCACATGAAGATGAGGAAACTGAGGCCAGTCTGGCTTGAGGTTGAGGGAGGAGCCAGCAGTCATCCAGGACACTGAGAGTAGAGCAGGGACAAGAAACCCATCGCTGCCTCTCAAACTTCTCTTGGTGTGTTGACCAGAGTCAGTGATCTGATCTTGCCTGGGCCCTCAGTAGAATTCTTTCCTTCATGTTTGGACACAGAGCCTGTGACCCTCAGAGGGGCAAACTCCACCACCACTGGCTGCTTTCAGCCTGTCAGAGGAGCAATGAGCTGGAGAGCGTTGACCACCGTAAGTGAGCAGCTGCCCACATGCCCATTCTTGATATGAACTGCTGCAGTTATAGCAACCACACCAGTCATCATGTCCAGTGCCAGTTGTAAGGAATGGCTGTGCGAAATCCCAACATTCATTCATTGCCAGACCAGTAGCAAGTTGACAAGCAGGCCTAGGCATGGGTGGAGTATGTATTGATAATGAGTTCTGGGGAAGAGTCACATGCAATACTGGTCCTACATAGAGGGCCCTTTCAGATCAGCAGGGAGGCATGCAGGGAAGGACAGGAGGCAGGAAAGTAGGGAGAGAAAGGGGGAGGGAAGAAGCAAGAATGGGAGGAAAAGGGAATTTTAGTTGTCAGAGTTTACTTTTCTAAAAGATGGAAGAAAATTGAATAATGTCACCATTATTCTGATTTCTCTAGTACTACTTTTTACAATGCTTAAACCATGTTTTATCATTGAAGCAAACCAGAAATAAGAAAGACCTGAAATTTTCACTTTGGCTTCTGTGTCACTGATTCCTCTATGGGGCTGAGGCTTTGAGGAGAAAAATCATTAGGCTCTGAAGCAAAACAGATCTGGATTTGAATTTCACTTATTCACTGGGCATGTGACCTTGGGAAAGATAACTTAATGTCTTTGAGTTTCATTTTCCTCCTCTCTAGGAGAGAAAAACATTTGTTAGCCTCAGGACTTCTTAGGTGCCTCCTTAGCACCTTGAACTTTCTGTATAACACTTTTCAAACTAGTTACTTGCTTAATGTTAGTTTGACTTTGTTGCTGGACTAAGGCAGCTTGAAAGGGGGACTGTTCTGCCTTAGTCACGACTCTGAATTTGGAATGCTGTGCCCAGCATAGATGTATTTGCTGGAAGGATGATGGGTGGATGGGTGTGTGAGTGGATGATGGGTAGGTGGATGGTTGGATGGGTGGATAGATGGGTGAATGAGTAGAAAGACTCTTCAGGAAAATGATAACCATACAATATAATATGTCTAAAGGGACTACCCCAGGATCTGGAACATTCCAGGCACTTAAAAATTCTTTACTGCTTTTGGTGGAGGACCTCACCTTTTCTTCTATCTCTGTATTCCAGGATTCTCTGACTCTCAGTATAATAATGGGCAAATTTTTTTTTTTTAGCTGGTCAGTAGCAACATTGATGGGGACATGGTATGTGGGTTGCTTTCATGAGAATTTAGTCTATGATTGCCACAGCTCTTCTATATCTGAAGAGACACCAATGCCCACAGTGAACTCAAGCTATTCAGAGGATATTATTATAATAGGAGGAAAAGCTGGTTCTTCTCTCTCTCTCTCTCTCTCTCTCTCTCTCTCTCTCTCTCTCTCTCTCTCTCCTCTCTCTCTCTCTCTCTTTTTAACTAGAAATTTTACCCAGGTGTGCTTAACTACTGAGCCGCATCCCCAGCCCTTTTTAATATTTTTATTTAGAAATAGAATCTCACAAAGTTGCTGGGGGCCTTGCTAAGTTGCTGATTCTGGCTTTGAACTTGGGATCCTCCTGTCTCAGACTCCTGAATTGCTGGGATGACAAGTGTGCCCTACCATACCTGCCTCAAGAGTGGCTCTTCTATATGGCAGAGGAGAAGATGGCTGGAGGTACAACCAAATTTCCCCTTCTCTTGGAGCTAACCTCCTCAGGAATTATAATTATCAAGATGTAACTATGTAAAATAATCTCTTTCCTTTCTATTGCAACCGTACTTCAGGCTACTTGTGCTCTGCCACGTGCCACTTTGACCTTATGTTATAATGGCATGTGTGTGGCCAGGGACCTGACACTCAGCAGGCAGCCAGCTCGTGCTTGTGGAATGAACGAATAAGTTTATGTCTTATTCATCTCCTGATTCCTCGTGGTTCCACTCTGATCTCACATTCATATCTGCACCAGTGTCTAGTGCAAAGGCAGTAAAGATGATACCCAAATTGGAGCTCCTCTGTCTTTCATCCCCCTCACCCCTTTGTTCCCCTTTATTGCTATCATTTGTCTCCATGTAACTGCCAGACCTCCCACTCACAAGTTCCATCTTCTCTATTTCCATTCACCCTTCATCTCACTTGACTATGGTTTCTATCCACACTAATACTGCAAGATCACCAAACCCCCTGGTTGCACAGTGACAGGTCCTGTCCTGCTTATCTCCCTGGAACGGATTCTGAGTTGTTGACCACTTCCTCCTTATGACTCATACTTTGCCCCCGTGTTTTCCCATCCCATGGTTTCTCTCTTATCTTGCTGGTCTCTGCTCATTTCCCTGCTCTCCACGTGCCTCAAATTTTGATGCTCCTGCAGGATTCTGCCAAAGGCCTTCCTGTGCCACTCTGAGTATCCACCCTCTGTTAGAACCTGTATTTTGGTATCTGCAGCTGCTATCTGTATGTGGGTTTCCCTTCCTAGAACCCCAGCCCAGGTGTCTCTTCTGGACTGCAGGCCTCTTAGATATGCCCAATTGGCTGTCCCAGAGTCATCTCTTTTCAAGAGTGGAAAGCCATAGCCATTGCCATCTGCCCAACCTGTTTCTCCTCTCTGCTCATTTCACCCTCTGAAGCCAGAAACCACTCATCTTCCTCTGCCTATGCCCCAAATCATTCCCCACCTGCTTCTTAATGTGAATTCTCTCTTCTTGGTATCTTTCAAATACCATTTTCTCCCTCTCCACTGACCCTATCAGAGCTCAGATCATGGTGTCACCCACCTAGGTTACTGAGCAGTCAATTGGTTTCACTGTCTCTTCCTCCAATCCAGTTTCACACTGCAATAGGAGTGACTTTATCACATTTCAACTAGATTCTGTATTCTCCTTGCTTACCTTTTCCCTTGACTCTGGAGCAAAGGTAAGCTCTTAACATAGTTTTAAGCCTTTAATTATCTGACCCCAATGTACTTGTCTAATTTATCCTTAGCTGCTCCGGAATGTCTAACCCACCCCTACAATCCTCCACCAACAGCTGTAGCCAGCAGGCTGAACTCCTTCAGCTCTCAGAGTTACATTCTTCAGGCTCATCTTGATTTCTGCATCATGTGCCTTTAGCCAGTTTATCCACAGAGGCCCTCCTTACCATTGGCTGCTGCATTCAGTGTCTGGGTGACAGGGTACTTTTTTGACTGGGCTCAAAATTCTATGGTACCTGAAGTCTCTCATTCTCCTCTTTATCTTTGGAAACCTTAGGTTTTGATGTTAGATCCTGCTCTTGTGGGACTGCTTTGGAAGGAGTCCTGGACAAGGCTACTCAAGGTCAGAAGTAACTGGCAAAGACATGGAGAAGAGCCCAGCTGCCCCAGGCCAAAGGCCAAAAAGTCCCACCATCCACACTTTTTACCCATTCTCTTCTTCTGTGGCAGCTCCCTCCTTTTGGTATCCCTCAATAGAATGCATGTTTTGAGTTTCTATCATGTATCCAATGCTTTATTGTGCATCTACTATGCCATAGAATACAGCAGCAATTCCTGGTTTTTCATTTGTGCCCAGCTGAAGGGGACAAGTGAAGACTACATTCAGCCCTGGTCTTCCCTCACAGGGCCATGTGCGGTGGCTTGGGGTTGTGTCTCCAGAGGGAGCCTCTTCTTCACAGACAGGTATTGTGCAATTGCAAAATCATCCATCTAAGAAGGACACCTTGTTCTAAACTCACCAAGGGTAATAAGCTCAAGAGAAAGAAAAATGAGATGCTTGGTTTCACAGTGTGGTCTGTCCAGTATGGGGAGGTAACATGAACAAAGAAATGGATGAACACAGAGAGTGACAGGGCTCTTCAAAAAATTGAAGAGTCTCTGAGAAAGAGGAAACTGGTCTCTGGGGAGGTCTATCTGAAGAGCCAGGACATGTAAGCTGACATTTGGTTGATAAAGGATCTACCCATGTGTCAGCCGGAGGGAAGAGACTTCACAAGACCTCTAAGTCTGAAATGATCTTGATGCAAAGGATCAAAGGAAGGCCAAAGTGGTTGAGGCAGACAAATGGGGTGACCAGGGAAAGATAGCCAGGTGCCAGATTGAGCAGGGCTTCCTAAGCCCTCCACACCTACACTGCCTGCCTGTTTATCATGGCAACACCTAAGGCCTGGATCCATGTTTATTCAGTAAATACCTCTTGAATGGGAGCATCTCACCAAGCCTCAGTGTACAGAATACTGACCCAGGATAGAAGGTCTGTGTGGCCCCAGTGCCCTCTAGTGACCACAAACTCCAGCCCAAGGCTCTTGGTGGCTTCATCATCTTCAGATAATATCTGCATAGCCTTGTCCCTTGAACTCAGGCTGAGGGGCTAGCAAATTCCACCAAGTTTCTGAAATTTGTCTCATTAATTATTCTCTGCAAGTTGGACTCAATTACAAACATCTCTGATACTGGATCCAGAGTCACGTGCACCTCAGGCCTTTATCCCTTACCCAAGAAACATTTCCAATGAGAATGATACACAGATGTCTAATTTCCCAGGGGAACGTGGGAAACTGATACAGGGGATAAGCAAGAACAAGGAAGCTCTCCAACTGCCTCATATCTCAGTGTTCTGCAGTGGTGAGGATAATCTCTAGATAATCTTGCAACTTGGGTCAGGCACCAAGTGACTGCAGTGACCTGGTAAGACCATAGCCATGGGCTGCATACTTTGAAGGCTTCTGATGGTTGGGGACAATGTGTGCTGCAGACATATTGCAGCATGTGCACAGACACAACACCCCACTCCTGCTGTTGTTATTTGCTTTCATTTGGATCCTAACCCATTCTGGGCCCATTACGCTAATGACCCAACAAATTCTGAGCTCTCATCTCATTGTGAGGCTGTGCCATGCCTGATTGAAAAACCTGTTTTCACCCAACTTCCTTGGAACAAGCCCACTGAAACCCATTTGCAAATGTGTGTATCAGTAAATCAAAAGCAGGGACTTGGCTTTTCTGGGAAAGTAGATGACAAAAGACAGACCTAGTCCTTCCATCATCTATTTCCCAAAGGATCCCACCACCCCCAACACATTATGTGCAGCTTTAGCAGAAATATTCTAAGGAATATGTCATCTCCAAGTTGGAAGATCCTTCTCCGTAGCCATGCACCCTCCTCTGCTCCTCTGGTTTCCTAAAGCCCCTGCGTATGTTTTTCCACTACCCTAGTCATCCTCCACTGAGCCAGGTGAAGGCAGCTGGCAGTCCTTGATGTTTACAGATATTTCCACTCCAGTTGTCACCTACCCAAGTGAAGCACATGAGTTCTTTGATTTTTCTTCATTAATCAGTCCCCAAATTCCTTTACACTTGCTCCTCAGGGGATTCCATTAAATCAATATATTTCTGGAGTTCAAATTGCCTGGAAGAGGATTGCCTTCCAGCTACAGCCCCCAAACATGTGATTCCTGTATTCTTCCCTTACTTCCAGGTCATATGTTTCTATAAGTTCATTCGCAGGAGTGTGTACGGCCTCCATTTGCGACCCTGCAAATGCACACTTAATCTCATCTCTAAACCTTCTCACCTAGTCTTAGAGGCTTCACAAGTTAAGATGTACATCAATAGCAGAGAGTGTTGGCAAGTCTGTGGGGACCCAGGTATTCTTACACACACTGACACAATTTTTTAAAAAAATTTAACAAAAGCTTTTAAATACACAGTCATTTCGCTTATTTGAATTCAACTTCCTTGAAACTAGACTACACATAACAACATTGTAGCATTGCTTAAAGTAGCAAAAAGTTGAAGAGTCTAAATGTCTATCAGCTGGAAGTTATTACATAAATAAATAGATTAAGTTTTGGTAAACTCATACTCATGGAAAACCAAGCTGCAGTTAAACAAATGAGCAAATACAAACATAGATCTGTGTGTGTTGACGTAGACAGATGCCTAACAAATATCATTAAATTAAACCGGGTGCAGTGGCAGCACATACCTGTATCCCTGTGGCTCAGGAGGCTGAGTCAGGAGGACCACGAGTTCAAAAGCCAGCTTCAGAAAAAGCGAGGTGCTAAGCAATTTAGTGACACCCTGTCTCTAATAAAATACAAAATAAGGATGGGGATGTGGCTCAGTGGCTGAGTGTCTCTGAGTTCAATCCCTGGTAGCCCCTCTCCCCACTTCCTGCTGTTGATATATATGTTGAACCATCAAATTCACAAAGCAAATTTCAGAACCATATATGGGTATGAGACCATTTTTGTAAATTTTTATTCTAGCTACATCACAGAGCAGAATCTGCAAGAATTCACTTAACTCTCTTAATGGTATTTTTTTCAGAGGCAGGAAACTTCCTCCAACATATTTTTAAATTATTGAACTTTTCCTGTATTCAATGATAAGTGTGTATTACTCATGGTTAGTTAAAACCAGAGTGGTGTTATCTCTTTTAGCCATGCTCTTGATCATGTAAGATGATTTTTCATGGCTTATGCTCTTCATTGCCCCCTTGTCCCCTCAGGCTGCCTCACACACACAGAGCTTTCTATGGATGAATCCCCAAATGCCTTGTGGTCCCCCCAAGACCAGAACAGCAACACCAGCTTTCCAAGGATTAGTTAGTTTAGCACAGAAAGTTTTCTCAAGGTGGGTTTCAACTTTTAACTTGCACCTTGGGTCCCTTTAACCTGCTTTATTTTTATTTAACATATTCATATTCTTTAGAGATTATTTCATCTGAGTAGTCTATTACCTGTTTTTGTAAACTTTGGATCATTTTCTAAGCATCTCTCTCTATTTTTTTTCTCCCAAGTTTCCCATTCTCCTTAGGATTGCTCCTTAGTGCTTATTTCTCAGTAATTTGTAGAGAGCCAAGGGTGTTGAGCATGGACTTTTGTATAGAAGCATTTGTCTCTTTCCTTTAGTCTTCATCCTTCAGACTTTTTACACTAATACACACATGCTGTGTATGTTAGTATAAGATTTTTGAGGTCTCTTTACACCTACTTTATTTTCAAGGTGTGATTTATTTAGAGGATGAGTTTTTTAAAAAAGCTAACACCTAGCACTTTTGCAAATTTATTTCTTATTCTTTTTTTATTTTTATATGAGCAGTATGTTCAGAAAATTATAAGAGGCAGAAAGCAATAGAAGAAAAATAAAATTCAGCCATATTTTCACTTTGGGATATAACAACTTTTAATAATTGAGCTTATAGCCTTCTGAGTAATTTCTATGTTTGTAAATATTTCCATTTTCTTAAAAATGGGATCATGTTTAGTAAGCTGATTTGTAACCTGATTCGTTTAGCTCTTGACAATGTGGCATAAATATTTTCCTGTGGTTAAAGAGAGACTATAATAATAGAAAGCATTGATTTTATTGGATTTCAGGCACCAGACTGAGCATTTTATTTTTATCTCACAATTTATCTTATGTACATCCTTCAGTTACATTTTCATTGTACTCTTTGTATGCAATGAATTCTCTCTCTCTCTCTCTCTTCCTTCCTCCCTCCCTCCCTGTAAGTGTCTTCTCTTTTAACTTTCTCCTGCACATGACTATTATGAAGGGTATTTGTTACTTTCTCTTTACAGACTAAGCATTTTATGCCTATCAACCCATCCAGTCCTCACAATGCTGTATGTTGGATGGTATTATTACTCTCATTTTTTAGATTAAAAAACTGAGACAAGAAAGATTAGATAACTTGCCTGTGGTCACACAGCTAGTAAGTGGCAGGGCGGGGTTTTGAACCTTGGCAGTCTCACTCTTGACCACAGAACTATGGTCCAAACCATCATTTCCATGGCAATATCTGCAATAACTATTTGATCTCGACTTGCTGCACATTTAGGTCTACTACTATACATAGAGCAGCTAGTTCATTATTTATCTGTGTGTATGTGTTCAGTTACTACCCAAGGCTAGATTCCCATGAATAAAATGTCTGAGTCAAAGGTCAACATATATTTTTAAAGGTTAGATCCACATTAATCAATGCTTTTAAGCAATATGTATATTCTAAACCTCTCTTGTCCTTAAGATCCTTAGGCTTTTCTGAAAATGTATTACTGTCTTCTAAGTTCAATGATAGATGTTTATTTATTTATTTTGGGATTTGGGCCTTCTTTTTCTACTTCCTCTACTTTTGTTTTTTGCCCATATCTCCAAAATGTTTAGCAAAAATCATATATTTTCAAAAACCACCTCATTTATGTCCTGGGTGCTCACAGCAGCTCGTGTCTCTTAGACTTTATTACATGGAAGGACAGAGACAGATCAAATCATGTCCCACCCTTGACCTAATGGCAATTTTTCATAGCACTAATTTTTTCTTTTCTCTATTTCATTTTTCTTTCAGGCTTCACAAGAACCGAAGTAATAAATCTGTTATATGATAATTTTGTTTTTGTGACTTCAATATATGTAAATGAGGGGGGCTGCCTGGCAGGGATGACTGATGTGTCCATGGCCTGGAAGACAAAGCTCCCACCTCTGCCTTTAACTTGCTCATGACCTTGAAGAAGCCCCTTAATCTTTCTATGTTTCCTTTTCCTCATTTGCCAAATGATGAAGGTCAACTAAATGGCCTTGAAAACCCATTCCTGTTTTTTTTTTTTAAAGAGTGTGAGGCTATTCAAGAGTGAGGCAAATCACTGAAGAGTGTTGTATGAAGTCAGAACAAATAGTGTGTGTCTGGGGGATGGTGCTAGAAGCAGCTAAAGATTTGTTTCAACATATTAAAAAATATTTTGTGCTCTGTCACTTGACCAAGCCTCCTATCAGTGCGCTATAGTGGTTTGTGAAACGTGTCTCTAAGGCCAAGGTAATTATAGTTGTTCCACTGGAGCATGACAAATGGCCTCTCAATTTGAATTCTTTTATGGCAAAGAAAAGCCTTTTATGAAGACAGCACTGGAACTTAATTACAGGCTCCAGATCTGGGGGCAAGACTGGAGACAGTCATTGGCTCCGTGGAGGGAGCAAAAACAAGATCAGGGCAAGGGATGGCCCAGGAGTGGTGCACGTTTGAGGGGCTTCCTTCAGAACTTGCTGTGTGCTAGGCAGACATATGCAGTCTCCCTGAATTCCCACAATGCTCCAGGAGGGAGGTTAGGACTTGAACCCCGACAGTTCATTCTTTTATAGAACTCATTTTAGTTTTAGTTTTTAAGACTTGTTTTATGCCTGCTACTCTTCTAAGGACTGGAATGCAAAAGTGAATGAGACAAAATTCCTGCTTTTATGGAGTTTGACAAATAGTGGAGTGAAACCAGTCCCAACAAATCAACAAATCAATAAATAATTTCAGATGGTAATAAACATTATGAAGAAAAATAATCTGTGTGTTGCGAGAGGGACTGGAAGGGAGGGGGAAGGCCACTCTGTGAGGTTGGCAGGGAAAGCCCCTGGTTGGTGATATTTGAGCTGAACCCTCTGTGGCAGAGCAAGTGAGCCATGCCAAGATCTATTGCAGGGCTTTTTACATGGAGAGTCCACAAGAGCAAAGGCTGGAGACTTGGAAGAGCTTGACTTGCTCTAGGAACTGAGAGGAAGCCAGCAGGATTGGATGAGAAGTAGAAAGGGGAATGTCTGCATGCAGCAGTCATGGGTAGCTGCAGATGACACTGTGCCTTAGGCCACAGGAGGGTGCTCAATTTTACTGTAGCACAGAGGGACAATATGGAGTGGGGTGGATTTTGTGCAAGGGAGGGTTCTAATTTCCAGTTTCTGTAGGTGCTCTCTTCACCTCCATGTTGTGTTACCAATAGGGAGCAGCTGGAAAGGGGAGGGTGATTTATGGAACATTCAGGGCAGCCTCTATCAAATTTAGGTTAGGGCCCAAACATTTCCATTGAAACCCATTCCTAGGTTTTTCTCAGAATAATAAGACTGAAATGGAAAGTGAGAGGTCATTTATTCAAACTTCTGGCTTTAGGTAAGAAAACCTCAGCAGATCCAAGCTGAGCAGCTAGACTATATTCAAAGATCTGCATAAAGGGGACTGACTACCTCCTCTGTCTTAGGGATGCCAACCAATATGTAGAGAGTGGTGCTTAGGTCATGAACAGTCCTGACCACTTTGGAGTCTGTGGGTTGTACTTGCCTCATAGAATAAATGTCCTCTGAAATGACAAGACAATATAGTTTGGGGTAGATGGATAAACATTTCTGTGCAATGTGTCCATGTGGTGTGTGTTTATCTTAATCTTTGAAAAAAAATGTTTTCAAAGATGTCATCCACACTTTAACACACAGGGTCTGGCTTTTCTGGTAAGGTATCATGGGATAGATGATTCTAGAATTTTATTATAAGTTAATCAAATTGATTTCTTTTATTTAAATAGTTTTTTTTTTAAAGAACACTCATGTTAGCCCATTAAAATTGGTTTGTTACATATGGGATGAAATTAATTGATAATTTAAATTACAAGCTCACTATTATAAGATAATTTGACAAAAATATTAAGAGTGAGCACCCATATTTATTCAGCAATCTGACTGAACAGCATAAGCCATTATCAGTGTGCTGTATTTGTGTGTGTGGCTACTCAGCTGATTATTCATATGTGGGTTCCTGACCCTACAGGGGTAGCAACAGACTCATTTATATGAATTGACCTTTGCAGGCATTGATTGAGTGCTGTGATATGATGGGCCCAGAGAGCAAGATATTCATTGTAAAATAATTTAAGCTACACAAGTGTAACTAAGTGGGATTTGGGAGAAGTTACCACTTTTGTGTTAGTTTTCTTTCTCAAATAGGAAAAAACTCTCAATCCATTTGCTTGCCTGAGATTAAGTAGCACAGGAGCCAAGGATGGGGACCCTGTAGGGACAGGCTGTGGGTTTTCTGGGAGTGGAGGATAACACAAGTTGAATTAGAGAACTCTTCATGTGCCCTGCAGATCTACGCCTTGTGATTTGGGGGAAAGGATTCTCTCCCCTGGCTATCAGGCTGGAGTATATTTTACAAGTCTTCATAGCTGTTAGCCAAGAGGACTCTATAATCACCGCATCAGAATAATAAGCTCAGCTGTCAGTGCAGCGTTGTTGAGTCAACTGAACAAGCAAATTTTTCTCCCATTGTCCGTTTTCTGGAGTGATGAATACCAATTTCATCCTCTCCATTTTGCTGTAACTCTCTTGCTCTGACACTTCTGATTGCTGAGAGGTTTCTGAAAATTTTCTAAGTCACACATTGGAGTTAATTCAAGGAGATAATGCAATTCCAGTTGGATCATCAGTGTTCTGCTGTCAGACCCAGGATTTTTAGGAGCTCAGTGAGTTGAGTTGTTCAACTTTCCACATTTAATATTCCATACTTGCCACTTTCCATCTTGCCCTCAAATCTTAATAAATGGGCTAAAGTTCTGATTGGAAACTCTGAGGTAAATTATATGTTTATTATGCCAAGTTGAGTAAATAGTGTTTGAAAGGATTACTAGAGGTACAATCAAGTTAATTGCTTTAAAAATATTTTTTGATTTACTGGGCTCTATAAAAATTGTTAGGCAATTGATGCTGTCACAGTAAGAGATCTGAAGAAAGTGGTGTTGGGTCCACAAGGTTGCCATTCACATTCCCTTCCTGGTGCCTGAAACTGTCCCCTAAATTACAGGAAAGTCCCCTGGGACTGGATGGCAAGTACTGATGACAGTTACCCCTCCAGAGAAGATACTTATTGACAGTTTGATGTGCAGACCTGCAGAGTGATTTCTTTCTTTTTTTTCCTAGATGCTGAAGAATACCAGCCTCCAATATGGAAATCATACTGTGAGTACCTGAAATGCAAGCCTCCTCAGAAGTCTTTAGCCAGCCTGCCTTCTCAAATGCTGGTGGTGTAGAATACACTCAGTCCCACGCCATAGCACCAAAACCCGAAAGCCTTCTTTTTCCACCAAGGAAAGAATTAACTCAGCACCGCTCCCACAACCTCCGAGACTGGAATTGTAGAGTATATACTATGGGTTGCAGAGTCTCTACGACCTCCAAGACCCACTTCAGGAATTCTTTCTGAAGGGAGGTGTACCTTCTGACTTTCAATATGAGGCTTTATTTTTATTTTTTGCACATTTGGTCATCAAGAGTAAAATGTGTTGACTTCTGTAAATTATGCTCTTTGCCATAATTCAGCCTATAGTATCATATGCAGTTATCCACTAAAAAATTAACAGCAAATAATAATGTTTGGTCACTAAGGATGACTTCTTAGGAACAGAGGTCATATCTGAGCATTAGTGGCCCAATCAGCTCCGCTCGTGAAGAAAACAATGGCCATCACTTCAAACTCATGTTCTCTTTTCTTGGTATCATCTTCCTGACTCAGTAATTCTCCAGAGAGAGAAGGAGGAGTGTGGTGGGTTGGAAACCGACCGTACCGAGGCCAGAGGAGGCAGGTTCTCATTCGGCTCTACTAGGTACCAGTAAAAATAATATAAAGTATTATAATATAAATATTAAAATAATATGCTATAAAATAATTATTAATATGGTTACTGATGTTGCTGTTATTGCTAATGTCCATTGAGAACCTGCCTTGTGCTAACCAGTGCACTAAGCAACTGAACCTTAGATTCTTATTACAGCCCTAATTGATGGGTACTATTATTATCTCCATCTCATATATAAGAAAAACCACAGCTCAGAGAGGCTAAGTAACTGTGCAGAAGTTTCACAAAAAATGGTGAACTGTTATCCAGAGTGGAACCCAGAAACAAGCCTGACTCACAACCAGAAAGTCTCCAAGACTTTTTCCTATGTATTTAAAATAATATATACATTTTTAAATATATGTATATATGCATGTGTACATATACACATATGCACATTTATAATCCATATAAATATAGACAGATATAGATGTGTGTTGCACAACAACACTTCAGTTAACAGTGGACTGTACACAGGATTGTATATACTCTACAACCCAGGTGTGTAGTGGCCATACCAAGTGGGTTTATGGGGATGTTCTCTGTGATGTCTGCACAACATTGAATTCACTTGGCAATGCATAGCTCCTGTCTATCCCCCTCATTAGGTGATGTGTGACTGTATGTATATTATAAATACATATGCACAAGCACACACCTGTAGATTACTTGTTACAAAAGCAACACAAAGCTGCAAAGAAGATAAAACATTAGAGAAATAAAGAATAAAATTTTCCTGTAACCAACAAACCAGCCCCCAACTCATATTCCAATGCCCTTTCTCCCTTCCCCATGGATGGCCTCTGTCAGTTTTCTAAGGCATTCCCTTCCCATTGTTAAAAAAAAACCTAGCACCAAGCCATCTGTGGCTGGGACTTTGTTTGGCCCAAGTGGTAAATGCTGCTTTGTGTTCTTGAGCTTGCTTGTTTCAGCTTCACAAATATCTTATTTTTGTCTTCCCACGTCAGCACAAACAGAGGCACCTCGATCTTTCTTTACTGCACGAGTCTGTTCTTCCATCTGTGAAATAAAGGGGCTGTGCTGGGTCTCTAACGGTTCTTGCAATCCTACACTCTGTATTCCCATCTTCGATTTTAAATGACACTGCTAATGACTTAGTAATTGGATGTTTTTGTTTGTTTCTTTCCTAATGGAGTGTGAAGTGCTCTGACAGTAAATCAACAAAATACCTGTAGAGAGAGGTGCTGGGTGTTCCATGACTTGCCCAGCCTTGCACACAACCTTGCATACATTAACTACCCAATAAATATTTGTTGAGTAAATGCCACCATGGAGAGCTTTACTGAAGCGAAAAGATGGCATAGGCTCAAATTTATTTCATCTTTTTCTAAGTGACCTTGGGCCACCTAATTTATCTCTTAAAAACACTTTTATGTCCTAAGGAAGCTAGAAAGAACATTGCTAATTACATGTCCACAATATCAATTTTACCCTTGGGTATTGGGTTTAAATTTGATTTTTGGATCTAAGTTACATTTTAAAAATTTGTTCTAGAATCATAAAACTTTATTAGGAAAAAAGGAATGGCTTAGGACATTTAACAGAAACATAATAGTATATAAAATGTTCCTCTTTACTCAACCCAGATAACGGTCAATCAGGCTCTATTTCAGAACCCCTAGTGATCTACATCTCCAAAAATAAGGAGAGTGTCATTCACAGCACCAAAAATATACCAATCAATGCCCTACAGGACAGCACTGAGAAAGAACTCTCTTTTGATTGTCCTGAATGCATGAATTCTTTGAGTTGGGATATTGGAGCACTTACAAAGATATTTCATACTATTATTATCAGGTTCATAGTACACCATCTCATTCCCAAGATCATCTCCCATTCATTTGTTTGATCTTGCAGCAAACACTTTCTGAAGGCCAGAGAATAAACATTAGGAATCAACAATGAATGAGGTACTTCTAAAAATCTAAATATACTAAAACAATAGCATTTTTTTCTGAAAGTCCAAAAAAGCTATCAGAATGTTAAATTTGTTCCGTTTGAAATAACCTATTGGAAAATCCATTCTGAACCTCAGGAATCACCTTTGCATTTCTTTTCGAAATGCTCAGAAATCATCCTTGAGAGATTAATTTTGATGCTGATGCAAACTCATTAGTAAAAACTAATGCTATATCTTTGCTCTCATTGATTATTACTGACTATAACTTTCATTTATTTGTTATTATATATTTATCATGCAGCATTAAACCCAATTATGATAGCATACTAAGAAAAAATGAGTTTAAAAAGCTGATTTTAAATTGTAATGCCATTTGCAATGTTCTTGGCTCTAAGTCACACAATACCCCACTCAATCACATTGATTGACTTAAGCAAAAAATCCAGAGATACTGGCTTCAGACATAACTTGCTCCAGCAACTAAAATAACATTACCACAGTCCTTTATGTTATCTCTTCTTCCTTCGTTGGTTCCACTTTCCTATGTTTGGTACATTCTTAGCATGTTCTTCCCTCCTGATCCCCAGATAGCTACTAATAACCCTATTGCTTCCTCTTTCAAGAGCAGCTGGTAGTGAGACATTCTGCTTAATTAACACTTCAAGCAATATCTCAGAATTAAGTTTCAGCCTTGATAGACCTAGCTTACCTATTCCAGAGTCCATCACTGTGAATGGGGGAGTTGGGGTGTGCTAACTTTCCTAGATTGATCAGGACCCTCCCCTGGAACTCCAGGAAGAACCAATCCTATATAACACGATTGGAAAACTTAGAGTAATATTGGAAAGGGGAAGATGGACATGGATGCTGGGCAAGTAACCACAGATGACACACTTTGAAGCTCAAAAGAATAAGGAACTGGGCCCGGATTGTGGCTCAGTGGCAGAGCGCTTGCCAAGCTTGTGTGAGGCACTGGGGTTCGAGCCACAGAACCACATAAAAAAATAACAAATAAAATAAACTTATGAAAAAAGAGTAAGGAGGTGCAGAAATCAGTTCTCCCAAATTACATATTATGTTCGTTAATTTATTCATTCATTCAACCAGTGCTTATTGAGTCTCTGCCTTAAGTCAGACACTGGGGCCGAAAGGATACATAAGATGAACTCAAGGAGCCATGGTGTCATGTGGCCACCCTAAGTTCCTGCCCTCTCTGTTGTCCTTTGCTTGGAAGCTAACATTATCATTTATTGAGCTATTTCCACAGAGTAATCTTACCCCAAAGAATCATGTCTTCAGCTAATCCTCAACTCTCAAGACCAAATCCCAGAACATTGAGAAAGTCACTGAGAAAAAGTTGGTTTGATGCCCTAAAAATAAATAAACAAAACACTACTTTTTAAGTTTGCTTAAAAATAACAATGAAACCACCTTCAAAATTTAAGCCATAACTATATGAACTACACTACCCAAGCAGACAGGCTCAAAAGCCAGCCATCTTGGGTATACTCAGAAAGATTTTTATTTGAAGATGCCAAATGCCAACTGGGCAGCAGGTGCTATGCCTGACTGACACTGTCCCATGAGACTGTCCCAGGCAGGAGGCCAAGCAGTTGCAGCTTGTGCCTGCATTCCTAAATAGAAGTTTTGCTACCTCTAATACCTGCCAAATTTTAGATCAAGGGTTTTGGTTTATTTGTTTGCAATCCATGCCACAGAGAGTCGAATCCTCCTCTGCAATGCATCCTGCTCTGTGAACTTCAGCAACCCCTACCTCTCAATGCATTTATGACTCAATTCTCCCGTCGGCCATAACTTTGATTAAATCAATCTCTCTCTCTCTCTCTCTCTCTCTCTCTCTCTCTCTATATATATATATATATATATATATATATATATATATATATATATATATATATATATCTCATGTCTCTATAGCCTTCTCTCTCATTGTTCTGTCCTTCTTTGGGATTATCGTTTCTGAATTTCTAACTTTTGACTGCAACATGGTTTTTTAACTGATGATAAAAGCCAAAATACTTAATCTTTCATTTGGAACTAAAGTTTTTATTTTCTTGTTAGTAGTGATGTCTTCTGTTTTCTTGATTTGGTTCAGGAATTGCCTTTCAGTGAATGAGTTGTTATACTTTTATGTACATGATTTCTTCTGGGATTTTAAAAGACCTATATTCTATTTTTCTTTTTATTGTTATTTTAAATTTAAGATAATGTCTTCATGATCTCTATTTATTACTATAAAAGATGAAAAAATCAGATTTATTTGTACTTACTTATAGTTATCCTTCAAACTCTTTTTCTTTACTGTTTTTAGTACTTTTCATGGCCCTTTTCAAAACCATTAAGAGGTGTTCTTTTTTATTAACTTTAGATGCTTTTATGTCTAAAAATCTCAGCAAAATGTGAAAAATTATACAATTACATCATTTCCATTGTCTTTCTGATTTATTTGCTATTATATTTAATTCTCAATGTCATAATATTTATATTTTATTGCCAATGATTTGATAGTTGAATACTTTTGGTTCTAGATTTAATGGGTACAACAATCTGTTCTCTATATAGCTTAGAATTTCCTTCACAATTAGCTTAACTTTAAAATCATCAAATGCAAGCATAAATGGGTTAGCAGAGGGAGGAAATGAGAAGAGGTGAAAACTACAAGTACTGCCTCCAGTAAAAGAAGAGACAAATATTCCAAAATTACAGAAATGAAGAAAAAGGAGTAAGAATTCAGAGAATTTTGAAGACTGATCATGAAAATTTGAGGGAGAGTACTTTTAACTATTTTTAATATGAAAATAATACCACTAGATATTGATATTTGTGGGCTAAGATGAACAGAGAATATGTAAAAAAAGAGAATGAACATTAAGAAGCATTGTATGGTACCTCAATACACATTTCTCTAAAGAAGGGAAAATAAATAAATTAACATAATATAAAACAAGTATTTCAAAAATGCTCAAATCATTAATCATCAGGGTAATGAAAATCAAAACTACTGGTTCATATCATCTCACATACATCACATTGAATCTTATTGAAAAAAAGAATAAAGAAAGGAGAGATACTCAATAGCAACTAGGATGTGGAAAAAGTAAAACCTTTTTACACTGTAGTTGGAGAGGTAGATTACCTAGATTGTTTCTGCTATTATATAAAGAGTATGGAAGTTCCCAAAGACATTTAAAATAGATTCCTGCTTACACCTTTTCTGGCTACATACACAAAGGAAATAAAAATCAACAAGACATAAGGATACCTTCATTCTTCTGTACATCACAGCATTATTCATACTAGCGAAAATATGGAAAAAAATGCAAGTGGCTGTTGATGGAGGAATGGATAAAGAAAACATGGTATATACATACAATGGGGCATTCTTCTGACTTAAAAAGGGAGATTTGTCATTTGCTATGAAATGTATGAACGTGGAGAACATTATACTACGTGAAACTGGCCAGATGTAGAAAGAAAAATGTTACATGATCTCATTTATAAATGAGTAAAATAAAACAAAATAAAAACAAAAGTAAAAGTATGGCTGGGCTCAGTGGTACACACCTATAATCCCAGCAACTCAGGAGGCTGAAGCAAGAGGAGCTCAAATTCAAAGTCAGCCCCAACAATAGTGAGTCCTAAGTAACTCAGACCCTATCTATAAATAAAATACAAGAAAAAAAGGCTGGGGATATGGCTCAGTGGTTGACTGCCCCTTACTTAGTTCAATCTCCAGTACCCCCACCAACAATGTCAAAGTCTTTGAATATGTAGATTTACATAATAAAACTGGTTATCATGGAAGGCTAGAGAAGAAAATGAAGAATTATGCCAAAGAATATAAAAATCCTGTTATATAGGATCTGGGTATAGAGTTCTAATTAATATAGTGTATTATACTTGAGACTTTTGCTAAATAAATAGATTATAGTTTCTCTCTTCCACCAAACATGATTCTTACATTAATTTGCTTCACTATAGTCATCATTTTACTATCTATATGCATTGTATTATATCATGTGGTGTACTTAAATATGTATAATAAAATAATTGTATTAAGTTTAAAAGAACAAACTGGTAAGAAAAATATAATACTAAATGGCAGAATTTTGGTTCTTTACAGTGATTATACCCTTAAACAAGATTTTCTAATACTTCTTTAAAACCATACCTTAATGTTTCTATTTATTATGACAGATACTTTACAACTATTATTTCACATCTCACAAAGATTCTATCAGCCTGTTAGAGTAATTCTAATTTTATACATAAAAAATTAAGGCATTTATTGCTAAATTTCACAACATGATAGAGGATATAATATTTGAAAATAAAGAATTGAAAATGATATGCCTCTAAAAATATCTATTGTTATTTTGAAGAAAAAAAGCCTCGTGCTCCCTTTAGTTATAAATGAAATTAGAATACATGTTATTCTTGTCAGCTTTTTTGCTGCTGTGACTGTAAGACTCCCCAGAACAATATTTAAAGAGAAAAAATTTATTGAGCAGCTCACTACTTCAATTCCATTCCTTAGGGTTCTAGGTGAGGTTGAATATCTTGGCAGAAGAGCGTGGCAAAGGGAAGCAGCTCACATGATGAGCAGGCAGCAAAGAGAGACTCCATACCCAGAATCTCAATATGTATACTCCAAAGCCACACCCCCAATGCTCACCTCTTCCAGCCACACTCTACCTGCCTTTAATTATCACTCAGTTAATCCTCATCAGGTGATTAATTCACTGATTGAGTTAAGACTCTTACAACACAATCATTTATCCTCTAAACTTTCTTGCAGTCTCTCACAGAGGAGCTTTTGGGGAACACCTCAATTCCAAACCATAACACATATCAACAAAAACAGAAAGTAACTAAGGTAAAAATCTTCCAAAATAATTTCCTGAAGTGAATTTTATTGGCACCAAAACACAATATACTACATACAGTTTTTTTTATTTGTCCATAATTCAGAAATTTGGCTGAATGTCTGTTATCTACCTCCACCACTTGAATACATACAAGATTTAGTCATTAAATTTTGATTAATTGGTTAACTTAGATGAGTCTTTCTTTTTAATTACTTACAAAAAGAAGGTGAGCCAGATCAATTTTATGCTTCATATGGTGTTCATAATTTGGCATTCTACAATCATGAAAAGACCAAAATCATGGGGCTTTAAACAGATGTCTTAATTTTATAGGTCCATAATACATTGGTGGGTTTTTCATCATGAACTCTAAGACTTCTTGCTTTTCAGTTAGATGGAAGAAAAGCAGACCTGATAAATTTCTAGGAGGAAAAAATAAATCAGTGCAGCTGTGATCCTGGTAAAGTTTATTCTTTTTTTTTTTTAAAGAGAGAGTGAGAGAGGGGGGAGAGAGAGAGAGAGAGAGAGAGAGAGAGAGAGAGAGAGAGAGAGAATTTTTAATATTTATTTTTAGTTCTCGGCGGACACAACATCTTCGTTGGTATGTGGTGCTGAGGATCGAACCCGGGCCGCACGCATGCCAGGCGAGAGCGCTACCGCTGAGCCACATCTCCAGCCCCTCAAGTTTATTCTTAATATTCATAATTAATTTCCAGAGTGCAGCTTGTGTACAATATTACCAGCTGCTCCATTACAAATATGTGCACATTTTGGCAACTACAGATTTAGTAATTTGCTCTACTCACATGAAAAACAAAAGGGGAAATCATCTTGAATGTTTTTCTTTTTTTTTTCCAGTCCCAGTTTATTTTATAATGATAATGCTTTTTAGCATATGAACTGTAGGTTAGACTTAATTAAAATGATGTGCACCTGAGCTACAAATGAGCTTCTTTTAAGTCATAAGGCATGTCTTCATGAAAATCTGGATGAATGGTCGAGATTTCAGTGACTCTTTTTTCACTTTTGAATGCTTTTAAATTTTTTTATTTCACTTTGTTAATCCATTTTGTGCTCTGTTTAAAGTGTAGATGCCAGGTGAAATTACTTTATTTCAGAGTCAGTCATGAATGACAAATTTGCAATGAAAAGGCAGCATGTTTTTTGGATTTTTTAATGGAGGTGAATAGTAGGATGCTTTATATGAAATTTCATATGTAAGTGGGACTACTCTTTCATTTCAAATCTTTTTAGAACTGAGTCTTATAGATTCCTTCCATGAGCATAGAGTAGGGACCTGACACTGAAGATAAACCAATTAAGAAATTTTAGTAATTCTGTTTTGTCATTATTTTGCATTCAAAGGGGGACAACTTAAATAACTTAATTTAGCCATTTAATAATACATCAAAATATCCTTTTGTATGCTAAATATATATATATATATATATATATATATATATATATATATATATATATATGATTTCACTTACCATTTAAAAATTAATAAAGTAGTTCATTCTTATTTATTTATTTTATTTTTGGTACCAGGAATGAACCCATAAGTGCTTTATCTCTGAGCAACATCCCCCCACCCAATTTACTCTTTATTTTGAGTTGATCTCATTAAATTTATTAAGGCCTTGATATGTTGTTGAAGCTTGCCTCAAAATTCGGTTTTCGTGCCTCAGTCGTCCAGTAATTTGGATTACACCCAAGAGCTTCTGTGCTATGTAAAATAATTAATTCTTAAAAGGGAAAGCATTTTATATAATAAAACAGAGGAGTTTTAGAACAATATGTACTTTGTTTTATTTACAACATTTATAAAAGCTATGTTTAATTAAGCGATCTAATACTTCCAAGGTTTATTTATAAAAATTAGATTATATACACGTAGTTAATAGGATTACTGAAATTACAATTTTTAATGTCTAGCATCAAGTCTCCCACAAATTTTGTGCTTACAAGAGAAAACATATATGCTATTGTGCTCTAACATTGATTAAAGATACCTTAAATTCTAAGTGGAGTCGGTGAAAATGGGGGGGAGGCACTCATCACAGTCACACCAACAAACCTAGTGTAAGTAGTTGTAGATGTACAATAATCAAATCAAACTTTATTCTGGACATGTGGATATTCAAACAAAAATGGGAAGGAGAAATTCAAATTTATATTTTATTTATTTTAAAATGATATATTGTATTAATTAAAAAAGAAAGATGTGCCAAGTTTTTTTTTTTTTTCATTGTTGACTTTTAGGATGGACATATATTTTCAGGTAACTTCTATTTTCATTAAGATATATTTACAATATATAACTTTTTATTTGAATTAATAATTAGAAGATGAAACCAAATTTTCTTTAAAATCCAAATACATTCAAGAGCTGTGTAAGTTTGCTTGTGCTGCCATAACCAATAGAGATTATGTGGCTTGAATGACATGTTTACTTTCTCACCATCCAGGAAGCTAGAAGTCAGAGATCAAGGTGTTAGCAGGACTGACTCCTTTTATGGTCTCTCTGGCTGGTTGGATGGCCTTGTCTCTGTGTCCTCACACAGACTTCCTTCTTGTGCTTGCCTGTGTACTCCACTCTTTTTATGATAATAGGATTCAAAAGTCATCAGGATCCCAACATTTGACCTCATTTAGCCTCCTTTACTCTTTAAAAATTCTGTCACATCTGAGATGCGTCCTGATGATTGCCAGTGTATTGAATATTTGTAATCCAGAGTATTGCAATACATATTAAAGTTTTATATATGAAACATTTTAGGAAAAAAAACTTGATGGCTTTCACATTACATATTAATCATTGTAAAATATTGATTTATGTCATTCTCTATTGCTTTAATTTTCAATCCATCTGAATAATATTTCTACCAATAATTTTTCCTAGTTTATATTCATCTGACTGTTCTTTATCCATTACATAGTATTCAATAATGTCATGTAATTTTTATTTTAATATCTTAACAAAATAATTTTGCTGATTTTTAAAAACTGACTTTTTTCTTTTTCATTCACTCTTTTATCATTTAATAATTTTCAATGAATGATTTGACCAGTGACTTAACATTAGAATTATATCCTATGTCTTAACCTGACCCACCTGTCCCCAACTGTTCTAGTCTATTGCTTATATAGGCTAAGTTCATTTCTCAACACTTTTATCCTTATTTACCATCCTTAGGATTTTTAGTTCAGCTTTTCCATATGCTATGTCCAGAATGTGTGCATGGTATTAGATCTTCAGAATGACTGTCCACAGGTTGGTGACTGTGGACTTGGTTTAACCATTCATATTCCATCTTGTACATTTTCCTCTCACAAAAGCATTCTGTAACCTCACTGTTCATCACTGTGCCTGCCCCCACCTTTTAAATATTCCTGTAATATTCTATTACATTGTTCTCCCTTATTTCCATTACAGCCCACATTAGTATCTAAATGTTTCTATTTGGTCATGGTTTATTTCTCCTTTAGCATTATCCAATGGAATGTTATTAAAGTGTCCTAAGTTTCCATTGTCTAATATAGTAGGCAATAACCACATATATCTATTAAGCATTTGAAATGTAGCTAGTGAGACAACAGAACTGAATTGCTCATTTTATTTCATTTTAATATATTTAAATATAAAAACAATTATACACATATTGCTTGTGGTTACATTACTTGGTAACATATTAGTGCTTCCTCCATTAAATCCCCAAATCCATGTCTACAAAAAGTTTTTTTTTTCTGTGTCAAATAGTAAACTTTATATTACAGTACTTACAAAGTTCACATCTGATAATAGTGAATATATAGAATATTTGTTAAATTAATAATGAATAAGTGATAGGAACATATAATCTATTCATATTTAATGTAGTGTGAATATATTATATTAGAATCCTATCTTCTTATATAAGATCTTAGGAACATTATTCTTCATTCTTCCTTGCCCTCTCCTGATTTTAGTGGAATCAATCAAATCTTCTCCCTTTTTTTCTCTTATACATTTGGGAATTCTAATGCATCATCCCTAAAATAAAGGTAACACATTATGTCCTAGAATGACCCCTTTCTGTCACCCTCATCTGTTGAGAGCCACAGTTTAGTCACAATGATGCCTGGCATTTTTGCCAGAGGGAATGGTTGAAAGGTTACCCTGCTCTGGGATTAGGGTGTATCCTGCTGCCTGGGTGCCTGCTACTTTGGAGTTCCCATTGTGTTCTCATGGGGTTCTGAGAGAATTGGCGTGTGGAGCCCAGTGGATGGAGTGTATTCCCAAGAAGTGTGTGTAGAGTGCCAGTGAGAGTTCAGGAATAAAGAGTTGCGGTTTGAACTGACAAGGCTTTGTTGTGGCTTGGTTATTTTGTGCCCAGACAGACTGCAGCACTCATCAAATTAAGGGAACAATGAGAGCAAGTTTGGGTGGAGGTCCAGATATGTAATATCTTAATGAGCAATTGCTTTCTTACATGCACACTGGTAACCAGCACAAATTAATGTTTTCTATAGAAAGCTACTTTCTTTCATGGACTCTGAGACAATTCCTCCTTTGGATGCAGGTCAGAAAAACAAACTAAACATGTTAATGCTCATAATATCACTCCTTGTGCAACCCAACATGTAAAACCTCTCTCTGAGTGGGAGGGGTACATAATTGAGGACATTGTGGAAAGGATATGTGTCATTCATCCAGCTGGCTGCCACTAGACAAAGCACCATGAGGGAAATGAAGCATTGGTTGGCAAGATTCTTGAGAGACTGATGAGCTATCTATCAGCTTGTTACTACTGAACTCTTTTTGCTGCAATCTGTGAACTCTTAGAAGCTTTCCCCAATAAATTATATGTCTCCCATGCTGTCTCTGGGCATTTTTTGGCCTGTCTGCAACCTACCATGCTTCCATGGTTCAATCGGACTGTGGCAAAAACATCTAATAATTATTAGAATATATTTTTTTTTAAATTAAGGCCAGACCTTCCCCTGGTGCTTTATATCTATTCACACATTTTTCTCTTTATGGGCAATTCTACAAAGAGGACTTAATCACTCCTCCCATTTTATAGATAGTAAACCTCAGGCACAAGGTGTCTAATTAACCAATCCAAGTTACCAAGCTTATCAGTGAGGCTCCAGAGTCCACTCCTTTAGCCATTATCCTAGGTTTCCTTTCATTCATAATTTTTTTTTATTTTTTATGTTAGAAGCTACTCTTAAATTAGCAAAAAATATTTGAAATATATTCAACATTATAATAAAATACAAATAACATTAATTAAGGATATTGACAAATTTAGATTATATCTTTATAGCACTTTTCTTCCTTGCTGTTTCTTTTATGCTAACCCTCATTCAGAGTCTGACAGTTGTGATTATATAATTTGGAATTGAAAGAGATTGAAAAAGAGAGACAGAGAAAGAGCTTAACGTTGACTCTGCAATTACCTTTGCCTCTGGGCAGGCATGACCCTAAGGGGAATGCTAGAAGAATAATCTAAAACACTCGCTAACCCTGAGAGACCTTTACTGTCTGTCAATAGGGCGACTCCTGCTGCTTCCGATGCCCACTACCTTGGAGTTCCCATTGAGTTCTCGCAGGGTTCCAGGAGAGTGAGTGCAGCCTGGTGGAGGGTGAGGGTGTTCCCGGAGAGCGTGTGTGGAGTGCTGGTGAGAGTTTGGGAAAAAAGAATTGCTGTTTGAACCTACAAGTGCTTCCCGGCAGCTCAGTTATTTGTGCCCAGCCAAACTTCAGAATTTGGTGGCCCATGTGGGGGACGCCTGAAGCTTGGAGGTAAGTGAAATTGCTTGCCCCTGAGGAAGAGTGAGAGAATGGGTGACCATTTAAAAAAAAATGTGTTCTTGTTTCGATTTGTTTTGTTTTTGTTTCAAGCTGCCTGTCCCTAGAACTTTCTCAGGCAAACTGGGGAAAATGGTTGGCTCAGAGTTTGAAGTTGTTTGGCCCTGAGGAAGAGATAGAGATAAACCATGGATACACATATCAAGAAAATAGAAAACTGATACAATTATTTTTTGTCTGTTTTTGTTTCATTCTGTTTTGGTTTTGTTTTGTGTTATCTTGTTGGGTTGCGTTATCCTTGTAGCAGAAATATGGGGTCAGAAATTAGCAAAAAAACAAAGTGAAAGAATGTTAAGTAAATTGTTAGAGGAAGGAGGCACCCAGTAAAACCAAGAACAGTCAGGGCATACGTTGATACAATACAAAAATGTAGCCCATAGCTTTTTTAGGAGGAGTTGTTGAATATATCACAATGGGACCATCATGGTGAAGATTTAAGGGAAAAGGAAAATAAAAACCCAGGAATTCTGCCATTGGCACATTACCATTATGGACGTTGGTACAATTTTGATTGCCTAGTCCAAAGACTTCAGTTCAGACTATAGTAGAAGATCAAGTAAAAGAGAAGGTATCTCAAGCTAGTCGGACAGAGGAAGAAAATTTAAAGGAAGAAGGGCCATCAGGAGGGAAAAAGTTATAACATGAGGCTGGTACTAACATGTTTCTATCATCAGAGGGCGTAAGTGTCCAACCAACAGCTCCACTTATGGAGACAACATATGCTGGGGTCCCCCAACCCCTGTAGTTGATAGATGGGACTCTGAGACAGGACCTCAAAGATTAGCATGCCCTGTACTTGAGCAGGCAGGAGGGCAGTGATTTCACCATGCTCTAGATTTCAAAACAGTGAAGCAGCTAAAAGAGGCTGTAACAACCTATGGCCCTCAAGCACCCTTCAATGTAAGCATAGTCGAATCCATTACCAACTTGAACCTGACACCAGCAGACTGGGCTAGCATGTGTAAAGCTGAGCTAAATAGAGGGCAAAATTTATTATGGAAGGTTGCCAATCAGGAATTTTGCATGGAGAAGGCTAGGCAAAATGCAGCAGCTGGTTATCCTCAGAGAAATCTAGATATGTTACTAGGAGAAGGACCTGATGAGGGTCAGTGGAAACAAGTTGGATATGATCATGCTATATACTCACAAATCACTTCAGCTGTGATTAGGGCATGAAAAACTTTACAGGGGTATGGAAATTTACAAGGTCAATTATCTAAGGTAAGACAAGGAACTAATGAACCTTATGCTGAATTGGTAGATAGGCTTATTCAAACAGCTACCAGAGTTTTTGGGAATAAAGAACAAGCAATGCTATTAATAAAACAACTGGCTTATGAACAAGCAAATCGTTGGTGCATGGAGGCCATTAGATAGACCATGGAAACTTGAAGATTTAAACACATGTATTAAATTATGTAGAGACATTTATGAACAGGGGCAAGTTTTGGCAGCTGCAATACAACAGGATTTAGATGCCAGGCCAAAAATATGCTACAATTGTGAACAAAGAGGACATTTAAAAAGAAGTTGCCCCATAGGAGGAGGGTTTAACAAAACTAGGTATCAAAGGGGTAGAATATAGGGTATTTGCCCATGATGCCAAAGAGGGAAAAAATTGGGCTAATAAATGCCATTCTCAAACCACTATATAGGGTATTCCATTATCGAAAAATTGACAAGGACCAGGTGTTTACCCACAATATCATGGAGAAAAGCATGGGGCTCCATTGCCAAAAAATGGACAGGGGGCCCAATGCTCTGGGGTCCATGACCACAAATATACGGGGCACTGGAAGAACCCAGCAACACCACCAGGGTAGTGCCCAGGACACATTATCCATTAGATCTCTCATTAGACAAACCAGAGGGAGTGCAGGGTTGGACATCTGCACATCCGCTAGAGCAGTACTAACTCTAGAGATGGGAGTTCAAATCATTCCCACAGGGGTAAAAGGACCTCTTCCCCAAGGAACAGTAGGCTTGTTATTAGGACACAGTTCTTCTACTCTAAAAGGACTTATGATAAATCCTGGGGTAATTGATCCCAATTATGAAGGTGAAATAAAAATTATAGCTAGCTCTCCAAGAGGTATATCAGGAAATAGAATAGCACAGTTATTAATAATATCCAGCCTGCATGATAAATTTTCCAGTAGTACTATAGAAAGAGGTTCCAGGGGATTAGGCTCCACAGGTATAGATTGGGCTATGCTGTCTTTAAATTTAGATTCTCACTCAATGCTAAAGCTAAATGTTCAAGGACATGAATTTAATGGGCTAGTGGACACAGGTGCAGACCTTAGCATCATCTCTTGTCAAGAATGGCCGAAACATTGGCCATTACAAGAAGCCACTCAAACGCTTGAGGCCTAGGAGTGGAGACAAATCCCCATAAAACTGCAAACTTATTAGATTGGAAGGATGTTGATGATGTGAAGGAACTATACAGCCATATGTATTGGATCATCTTCCTATAAATTAATGGAAATGAGATGTCCTAATAAATAACATCAATCTAAATGTGCCCACTATAACGGCTAGACAAGGTTTTAGGAAAGGAAAAAGATTAGGAGAACAAGAACAAGGTATAGCAGCACCAATAACTTGATCAAGAAATAGATAGACATGGATTGAGTTTTCAGGAGGGGTCACTGAGGAAATAAAAAATTACTTGGAAATCAGAAAGACCAGTATGGGTTCCTCAGTGGCCCATGACTAAAGAAAAGTTACAAGTAGCCCATGATCTGGACAAACAACAATTAGCGGAGGGACATATATAACCTTCTGTATCTCCCCATAATACTCCAATTTTTGTTATCAAAAAGAAACCTGGTAAATGAAGATTATTGCAAGATTTAAGAGCCATTAATAATGAGATGGTTATTATGGGACCTGCTCAATCAGGGATTCCTCAATTGTCTGCTTTGCAAAAACCTGGTATGTTTTAGTTATAGATATTAAAGATTGTTTTTTCAATTCCAATTCATCCTGAGGATAGTCCACGTTTTGTATTTACTGTCCCTGTGTTGAATCATGAAGGTCCTGATCAGAGATATGAATGGAAAGTACTCCCTCAATGGTTGGCTAACAGCCCAACTATGTGTCAAATTTATGTTAACAAAGCAATCCAGCCACTTAGAAATCAAAATTCTCAACTACAAATATTACACTATATTTGATGATGTATTATTAGCACACAAAGATAAAAACACATTGCTAGAATGTTACACCACACTTACAAACTTATTAAAAATTATAATCTAGAGATAGCAATAGATAAAGTACAATTAAATTTTCCAATTAATTATTTAGGAGTTCTATTATCCTCAACCATGGTCCATCAACCAAAAATTCAAATACAAATAGATCATCTCAAATCACTTAACGACTTTCAAAAGTTTTTAGGAGAAATAAATTGGATAAGGCCTTATCTAGGCATACCAACAGGAGAGTTGAGACCTTTATTTGATATCCTAAAAGGTCCATCAAATCCAAATTGACCCCGCATGTTAACTCCTGAAGCAAGAAAGACATTAAAAATCATTGAAACATATATGGAAAATATGCATTTGGATAGAATTGATATGTTTTCCTTTATTATTTATTGTACTACCAACAAAAAATATTCCTACATGAGTGTTTTGGCAAGAAGGTTGAGGATTGTTTTAAAATGTGAACAAAAAAGGAGGTTAACAGATCTGTTTGTTTACTTTCAGCTTTCCTTTTCATTATATATAATTCTATTCAGGATACTAAATTGTTTAGAAAATTGCTTTTTTTTAGTGCCTGCTGGAATGTTACATAATTTTTTTAGCCATCATTGCCAGAATTCCTATCTTCATCCCAGTGCATGTGAAGACAAAGATAAAGCCAAACTACAGCTTCTTTGATAGCTATCACAACAAACTGTATAAACTGACACATCAAATGAATAATGTAACTCAACACGTGATGCTCAATGAAGGAGTTGATTTACTTTGGGAGGAAATGGACATATTAATGGATTCCTCTGCTTTCAACTGCTTGCAGAACTTGCCTGGACTTGTATGCATTGTGAACTATCTGTTGGTGCAGCGTATTGTGGTACTGCTGGGGTATCTTTGCTGATGGTGTCATCGGTGGTACAATTTTTCCAAAAGGAACTGTCATTTGCCTTGGTGTAATGGCATTTTGCATCCTCCTCCCTTCTGCTTGTGATGGTCTAAAATTTGGGGGCCAACAGAGGTGAGGCAAAGAACCTAACACCCCCACTGGTATTTGGGGGCCAACAGAGGTGAGGCAAGGAACCCGCCCCCCACACTGTTGCAAAGGCCTATCCACAAGTATGGCTGTATGCTGGACCAGTAGTCAATGACGGGTAATATCCAATTGCAATGGTACCAACCTAAGACAGGAGGCTGACTCCTTGAGGTCAGCTCATCTGATGATGGGTGAAGAACATATGTAGTATTGGACAACCTAAGACAGGCACGGTCCATAAGCCACATGCTTGTTGTTTAATTAAACAGAAGGTGGGAGATGTTGAGGGCCACAGCCATGTACAGATGGCACGAGGCATTTTGTCAGAAGGAGTGGTTAAGAGGTGATGCCAGCGAGCCATTGAGATGATGTTGGTTAAGTTAAGCTGTGTATTCAGTTATATATAGACCTTTGCTGTCCGGCAATAGGGCGGCTCCTGCTGCCTCAGGCGCCTGGTACTTTGGTGTTCCTGTTGAGTTCTCACGAGGTTCTGGGAGAGTGCTCAGAGCCCAGTGGAGGGTGAGGGTGTTCCTGGGGAGCATGTGTGGAGTGCCAGTAAGAGTTCTGGAGTAAAGAGTTGCTGTTTGAACCTACAAGTGCTTCGTGGCAGCTCAGTTACTTGTGCCCAGCCAGACTGTGGCAAATAACCATATGACTCATGGATGAAAAGAAATGAAAAAGACAAACTCCCTATTATCTTTGTCTTCAAAATTCTTGTGATCTAGTGAAAGAAGACAGGAACCTCACAGATAATTTTTAGCATCAACTTTGTCACCCATTCATTCTATCAGACTAATGTGATATATCACGTCTTCTGTGAAACCTACCTGGAGTTTGGTTGTCAGTTGTCACAGATAATGTAGGCACTATGGATGCCACTATTAATCCCTAAAAGCTTTGGGTGGAGAAAAAAATAAAATTTCACCCTCTCTGAAAAAGAAAAATAAGTGAGCATAGCATAAAAATCATGTTCCACTTTTTTTTTATTATTCGTTGTTCAAAACATTACAAAGCTCTTGAAATATCATATTTCATACATTTGATTCAAGCAGATTATGAACTCCCATTTTTATTCCGTATACATATTGCAGATTCACATTGGTTACACATCTACTTTTTTACATACTGCCATACTAGTGTCTGTGTTCCACATTTTGTAATTAAGCATGTATGTGTGTGTGTGTGTGTGTGTGTGTGTGTTATATAATTTTAATTCAAATAAAAAAAGAGAAAATATTAATGGATATGTGTGATATGCTGAGGGCAGTTTGTTGAGAGTGAGAGAAATATAATTATTTTATATGTGTTGTAAAATTAAGACTACTTCATCTCTTAAAAAGATATATGGAGAGTAATATTTGTACACTTTGTTTCAAGTTATCTAGGGATAATGAGAAAAGAAAGGGTAACCATTTAAAAATATGTGCAACTATAGAGTATAAAATGCTGAAGTATGAAGTAGATAGTTCTTGTATTATTAATCATATCTCCTGACTAAAGATATTTCAGGCTACTTTCTCCCAATCAAAGGCCTTTATTCCCACAACTTCATTCCCAATCATTCAATCATTTTGAGTGGAAAAAAGACACATACTTATATACACTAATATCAAAAATTCAATTATTAAAGAGAAATGGATCATAGGTTATATTGATAGGTCAAAAGACTCATCTTTTAATTGGTTATGAGATTAAACTGATAATTAAAGGAGTGTCCATGTATTAACTTGTTTTTGTTATTTACTGAAAGAAACTAGACATTACTATAATCTCTTGGAATTTAGATCATGACTTTAACACTATGTATATTCATGTGAAGTCTCAGAAATTGTTTAACTCTAAATTTGATCACATTCTTTAGTTACAGCTGAATAGCATAAATTAGCTTATAAAGACTATATTCACTATTTGCAAATATATGCTTCACAGATAGTATTCTACGGGTTGTTAAGCATAGTGTTTTTGCAGAAATATTCAAAGAGAAGTCTACTTTAAAATCAATTATGAAAGTTACAAATATTGAATAGAAATAACCTGAAGTTTGACTTTATTTTTAATGTAAAAGTTTCCAAAACATGATCCGCTTTTTAAAATTTATTCAGTAAATATTTATGTACCTAAAACTTAAAGTTTACTTTTATCCTGTATATAATGCTATTGGTTCTATCTGTATGGGTGTGTATCTGTATGTTTATGTTTGGTGGTTGGGTTATTGAGGAAACATTTTCCTCTTGAAAATCTCACAAGCCAGTACTTTAAAAAAAACATGTAAATTGAAAACAACACAGACAGAAAAACTGAGGTGTGTATTCAGTGCCATGAAACTACTGATAATTGGGCAGTTTAATAAGTCTCTGGAAAAAAGTGAACCTTTCATGGTGGTGGTAATGGAACAGACACTTAAGGTTTGTCAGACACTGAGTGGACATTAAAGGAATATTTTAGGCTATTTTCTCCCAATCCAATGTCTTCATTCCCAATTATTCAATCATTGCTCTGCTTCTCATGCATCTATTCTTTCTTTAGTGCTGAGGCTCAGTAGCAAGTCAGATTTCTATAAGCAGCTTGGTGGTGTTAATGTTCTATTCCAGAACATGACTCTTACCAGTTTTTAACTACCTTTTTCTTCTACTTCAATTTTTCTGCATCTTTCATTCATTTGGTTGTCCATAAATATCAGGATTTTAGCTGTTCAGTATGGATACAATCACCTAATGTTCCCTTTGATGCCTGAAACAATTCAGAAATGAGTGTCTAGAAATTCCATAGAGCCCTATAATATCTAGCTGTTCTTTCCATAAGCACTGTGACACATTTATTGTGGTAATATTGCCCTGTTACACTTTTAGTACTAAATTTAGTATTAAAAGCACTAAATATTAAGAAGTAACCATTTAAAATATGAGCACCTATAGAATATAAAAAGCTGAAGTATGAAGTAGATGGTTGTTGTACATATTAATCATATCTCCTGACATTCTAGCCCTACATCCTATGACCCATGCTACTTGATCTTACTTCTTTCCTATATTTTAATATTATCATTCATAAAAGTAATGTATTTATGATATGTGATATACTTTATATATATAATATTGATATATACATATATGTGCATATATATAGATTTACATATATATGTATATCTTAGATTTCTGTATTCCTCATGGCATGCCATGTGTGATCAGTAATTTCATTTATTCTCACAGAATTAAGCTTGATAGCATGAATAACATGTGTTTTGAAATGCCACTAACATTTCACTTTTTAAGTTTATCACAAAACAGTTCTTATAATATTCTTTTGCTATAAAATGAAAATTTTACTATTTGAATTGAGGGGAAACTTTACTTCTAAAGGGTCCAGAATACTAAGCAAAATAAACTTAAAAAACAACTTCCATTAAGATAAAGAGTATACATAAATATTTCTTTTTTCAAATGATTCGCAGTCTAACTGGGTCAATATACCATTACTTTTTATCCCTTAATCAGGAAATTTTTGCATTTTTTCCTTATTTGGACACATCCATATCTTTTAAGGCAATGAACTATATAGATAAAACTGGACTTCACTGTAAGAAGATAGACTGTTGAAATGATTGGGACTGTTTGGGTAACATAAATCAATTTAATTGGTGTAAAGCAGATCTCCCCATCAGGGTTTTCTGGTACAGGTCTTTTAATTTCCCTGTAGATTTTAACTCCGTGATGATCTTTTTGTAATTAAGAGTTATGTGCTCAATGAAATGAGTCTCGCTCAGCCTAGTGCCACTGCCCACACTGCTAGAAGCCAGTAAAGAGAACTCCCTGAAAGACTGCCTCCATTTCTCAGAGTTGAAAGCAGAGTAGATGAAGCCTTCCTTTTGAGTAAATATGCCATGCTCTCAGACCTATAATTTACCTGACTCATGAGCAAAGGTTTGTACTTGATAGACCAAATAAACAATATTATATTGTTGAAAGTTTTCAGATATGTTGGAAAACTACACAAAATTTACCACTACAGTTATATTGAGGCATTTTTCAGTTGCTACTGCTGCAAGAAATGTCTGTCATAGGCAAAAGATTAAAGCTTAAAACAACAACAAATTAAAAGGTTAAAACAATGTTCTAAAGTAACCAAAGCATAAATATGACAGAAGGTTCATAGTACTTTGCAGTGCTTCATAAAAGGGGATAATTAGTTATTATTATTGCACATTGCACATTAAGGTGGAGTTGTGTAACCACAGCACTCCTAAAGGAACAAGTTTAAGAAGTGACATCACCAAGATGGCAGGCTAGGAACAACCACCCTATGCCCCTTCTACTAAAACAATGAAATAACAACTCCCAAGACAAAAGTAGCTCTGAGGTAGCTCTGGACTTCAATTAAGAAGCTGCAGCTAACCAGTGGAGCACACAACTTAGAATGATTGCATAGGAAAATATAGGAGGCATTTCACTTTTAGTACCCAATTCTTATATTGGTATAACAACATAGAGCAAAGGTAAATGTTCTTGGCTGTAGCTTTCCTCTATGGAGGAAAAGGAGAGCAGTGGGATGCAGACAGTCTGGGCACTGAGGAATTAAGCAACTCCCAATACTACTATGGACAGTTGCAATACAGGCTGCCAAGGTCTCCCAGTCCTCACCAGTACTGAGCCCAGACAACAGAGCAGCTGAGGTGCCTACTGATGAATTCTCATCCCATGAAGCCAAAGACACTGCTGTTATTCCGTGGGGTCAAAGTCCATTTTTTAAGCACACAGAGATAATTCTTTAAGGTAGAGCATATGTTATATCCCCAAGCAAAACTTAACAAATTTTAGAAGATCAAAATCATTTTGAGTATTTTTTTCATTAAACAATTAATGGGAAAACACTAGAAATCATCAACAGCAGGAATATATATTTTTAAAAATTTCTCCAATACTAAGAATTACAGGGCACATTCTTGAACAAACTGTGGCTCAAAAAGGGAAATTCAAAGGGGTTGAACAAGACTCTTGTGAGAAACAGATGAAAAAACAGAATGCTAAAAACTATGAAATGCAGCACAAAATTCCTAAGAAGGACTTTTACAGCAATGAATGTCCACATTTTTAAAAATCTGAAATAAAATACCTTTTTATGTAAAGGAACTAGAAAAACAAAATAGCAAGAATAAAGTTAGAAGAATAAAATAAATAATATGAGCATAATTAAAGAATAGAAAACACCAGACAATTTTGTCAAAATTAAGAGTTGCATTTTTGAAAATACAAAAATTAATAAACCCTTAGTCTCACTACTAAAAAATAATGAAGACTGAAATAAATAAAATAAGAAAATAGAGATACAACAGATGCTTCAGAAATAAAATGGACCATAAAGGACTCTTGTGAATACATGCCAATATATTGGACAATCTAGAATTGAATATATTCCTAGAGATATGCAGCCTAACAAAATCAAAACAAGATGAAAAGGAACGGACCAACAATAAGTTATTTAATTAGTAATCCAAAGCCTCCTTCACCTTCCAAGAAAAAGTGGAAACAAAAAGAAAAGAAATAAAGAACTAGAATGACCTCATGGGTAAATGCTGCCAAGAATTCAAAGAATTATTACCAATTCTAAACTTTTTAAAAAATATAGAAGAAACACTTTCAAAATCACTTTATGAAACAGACAGTAATCATCATCCAAATCCCAAAACCTACTAAGAAAAGATCACAAGAATACAAGCCAATATTTGGTGAATATCAATGCAAACAAAAATACTCAAAAAATACTACGGAATTGACTTAAAAATCACACTAAAACAGGAATTTCTCCCAAGGATAAAGGACATTTCAACATATACAATCAATAAAAGTTATATATATATATATATATATATATATATATATATATATATATATATATATATAATGTTATATGTATATAATGCCATATATATGTATCTATGGATACACAGATATATATATATATATATATATATATATATATATATGGAATTTTTATTTGATTTTTTAGATATACATGATGTTAGAGTGTATTTTGACATATTATACACACATGGAATATAACTTATTCTAATTAGGATCCCTATTTTGTCATGTAAATGATGAGGAGTTTTACCACTTGTGTATTCATAAATGCACTTAAGAAAATTCTGTCTATTCACTCTACTGTCTTTGTTATTCCTATCCTCACTTCCTCCCTTCATTTCCCTTTGTCTACTCCAATAAACTTCTATTCTTTTCTCCCACAGCCTTACTGTGTGTCAGAATGCAAATATCATAGAGAGCATTCAGCCTGTGTTTTGGGGGGATTGGCTTATTTCACATAGCATGATAGTTTCCAGTTCCAGCTATTTACCAGAAAATTCCATGAAATCATTCTTCTTTATGGCTGAGTAATATTTCATTGTGTATATGTACCACATTTTCTTAATCCATTCATTTATTGAAGGACATCTAGGTTGGTCCCATTGCTTTCCTATTGTGAACTGAGCTGCTACAGACATTGATGAGGCTATGTCACTGTAGTATGCTGAATTTTAATCATTTGCATATATACAAAGCAGTGGTACAACTGGGTCAAATCATGGCTCCATTCCAAGTTTTCTGAGGAATGCCCACAGTGCTTTCCAAAATGTTTTCAACAATTTACATTTCTATCAGCAATGTATGAATGAAACTTTTCCCCACATTCTCATCAACATTTGTTATAATTTGTATTCTTGATAACTGCCATTCTAACTGGAGAGAAATGAAATCCCAGTGTAGTTTTAATTGACATTTCTCTAATTGCTAGAGATATTGAGCAGTTTCTCATATATTTGTTGAATATTCCTATTTATTCTTCTGTGATGTGCCTGTTTAGAACATTTGCATATTTATTGATTGGGTTATTGTTTTTTAGGTGTTGTTTATTGAGTTTTTTTTAATCCTGGAAATTATCTGAGTTATAGGTGGCAAAGATTTCATCCCATTCTGGTGGGTCTCTCTTCACACCCTTATTTCCTTTGCTGTGTGGAACCTTTTTAATTTTATGCTACCTAATCTATTGTTTCTGGTTTCATTTTTATACTTTAGGTGTCTTGTTAAGGGAGTTGGTTCCTGTGACAACATGTTTGAATGTTGTGTCCTCAGTTTCTTCTAGGAGGGGTAGAGATTTTGGTCTAATTACAAGGTATTTGATCCATTTTAAGTTGACTTTAGTGTAGGGTAAAAAATAGAAGTCTAATTCATTCTTTTACATAAGCATTTCCAGTTTTCCCATCATTTGTTAAAAAGGCTTTTCATCCAACCTATGTTTTTGGAAACTTTGTCTACTATCAGAGAACTGTATGTATATGGGTTTGTCTCTTTGTCATATATTCTATTCCATTGATATTCCGGTCTGTTTTAGTGCTAGTACCATATTGTTTATACTAGCTCTGTAGTATAAATTGGTGTCTAATATTATGATTTTTCTTACATCACTTCTTTTGCTCAAGAGAGCTTTAAATATTTAACAGAAAAAAATAATTAATAAATGGTCAAAATAACTTAGGAGACAATTCTTCTTTTGGGGGGTGGGTACCTGGGATTTTACCCAGAAGTGCTTAAACATTGAGCCATAACCCTAGCCCTTTTAAGAAATATTTTGTTCAGAGACAGGATTTCATAGAATTACTTAGGGCCTCACTAAGTTGCTGAGGCTCCTTTTGAACTCATGATCCTCCTTCCCCAGCCTCCAGAGCCTCTGGGATTTCAGATGGATTCCACTATGCCCGGCCTAAACAGTCAGTTCTTTAAAGAAGAAATACAAATGGTCAAAAATATATTAAAAAATGTTCAACTTCTTTATCAATTAGAGGAATACAAATGAAAACTACATTGAAATAGCATCTTCAGTCAGAATGGCAATTATCAAAAATTAAAATAAGTGCTGTTAAGTATGTGGGGAAAAAAGTTACACCCAGACATTGTTGGGGAGACTTCAAATTGATGCAACCACTCTGAAAAGCAGTATGGAGATATCTCAAAACCCTAGGACTAAAACACCATATAATCCAGCTATCCCAAGTCTTAGTATATATACTAAAGATCTAAAATCAGCATACTATAGGGATATAGGCACAACAATATAGCCACAATAATTGAATAATCACAATAGCCAAGCTAACCAACCTAGGTACCCTTCAACAGATTAATGAATAGTGTTGTATACATGCATAATATAGTATTACTTGGACATAAATAAAAATAAAATTATGGCATTTTTTTGGTAAATGGATGGAACTTGAGAGTATCATGCTAAGTGAAGTAAACAAGTAAACAGATCCCCCAAATCAAAGGTAGAATGTTTGCTATAATGTTTCTCCAAAATACAGGGATAAAGGGGAAAAAGTGCAGAGGGGAATTCCATCAAAATAGAAGAATGTATGGGCAAGGTGGTGCACGACTGTAATCTGAGTGATTACTGAGACTGAGGCAGGAGGATCGCCAGCCTCAGCAATGGTGAGGCACTAAGCAACTTAGTGAGACCCTGTCTCTAAATAAGAAAAATACAAAATAGCTCTGGGATGTGGCTCAGTGGTCAACTGCCCCTGAGTTCAATCGCTAGTACTGCACACCCCTCCAAAAACTAGAAGAATGATCAGTGAAGTAGATAAAGGGGATTAAGTGAAAAGCAGGAGGGACCAAATAAGGGAAGGACAATGGGATGAAGCTGACCTAACTTTCCTGTGTACACATATGAAAATACTACAGTGAATCTCACCATTATGTATATCCAGAAGACACTAAATAAAATAATTATAAATAAATAGCAGAAAGATCACTGGAATAAAGGGAAGGAAATGGGGAGTTAGCAGGGGAGTAGAAGTTAAGTACTGGGGAGTAAATTAGAACAAATTATATTCCACACTTTTATAATTATGTCAACATAAATCCTAACATTATGCATAACTAAAATGAACCAATGAATAAAGATGATGTGAGAACATAGACATACACAGGGAGAATGCAATGTGATGATGAAATTGGATGTGCTGCCATATGCCAAGGAATATCTGGGGCTAACAAAAGGTAGAAAAGGAGGGAAATTTTTACCCCCTAAGAGGCTTCAGAAAGACAACACCCCTGCCAATACCTTAAGTTTTAATTGTAGCCTCCAGGGCTGGGGATGTGGCTCAAGCGGTAGAGCGCTCGCCTGGCATGCGTGTGACCCGGGTTCGATCCTCAGCACCACATACCAACAAAGATGGTGTGTCTGCCGAGAACTAAAAAATAAATATTAAAAAAATTCTCTCCTCTCTCACTCTCTCTTAAAAAAAAATAATTGTAGCCTCCAAATCATTAAGAGAATAAATTTGTATTGTTTTAAGCCACCAAGTTAATCGTATTTTTATAACAGACATGGGAAAGTGATATATTCATCAGATCTCAATATGAACCATACATGTATGGTTTATGAGCAAATAACCCATTCTGTCCTTGCCTATGACCCTTAAATTCTATAATATGGACACTTCTTCAGGTGCTCAACTCTGAATTAGGACAAGAGTTCCCGCATTCTCTAACTCCTGGAATACATTTTCAGCCCACAAGAGGACGATTGCCAGCATTTCTAGTTTTCCCAACTCTGTGTAGCAGAAACTGTATTCGCAGTGAGCTCAACATAGAGTCCTGACTCAGGTCTGGAGGTCTACATGCGTATACATCTGCCCACACTCAAGTTCACTCGTGGGTTGATTTATTTTTGTACATCGAGGTACAAATCAAGAAGACCAAGGGAATTGCCAGATGCATCAGCAACTTTGAGTTAGTGGGGGAATTTAATACAGGAGAAGTGGGTTTTATGGCTGCCTTAGCTCTTTCACTTTTATTGTACTATACATGTTCTTTCCTGTAAAACAGCTGGGTGCTAAGAATAAAGAGCTCTGTAGCTGTGTCTGAAAGGTCTGATCTTGTTTGGAACAAAGTGTGAGGATTACACATCTAAAGGTCATTGTCAAAATAACAGAGGACTTGATGGAGATCAATTAAGGGGGTGCTCATATATCCATGATAATGGCAGTAATCAGAGAAGTAGCAAAGCAATTAGAATTTATCAGAACCAGGGAAAGAGCCAAGAAGAGCTCTTACGAGATTACTTTCAATAGTCCACTGCTGAATTAATAGTCAACTAAACAGTTGACTCTGGTTAGCTGTTTTTTAAGAAAAAAAAAGGTAATTTAAAAATTGGTAAAGGGTTTAAATAGAAAATTTACCTAAAGAAGATACAAAAATGGTCAATAAGCCCATGAAAATCCAATTATTAACATTAACTATTAAAGAAATACAAATCAAAACCACAGTATAAAGAAGACAGACAAATTGTCAAAAATATATTAAAGCTAATTTGAAAAACAGTATGGCAGTATTGTTGTCTCAGGACATGGTAATTCAAATATATTTTCTACCCAAGAGAAATGAAAGCATTTGTATAGCCATAAAAGTACATAGCACCATTATTCATAAAAACCAAAAGGTGGAAGTAACCCAAATGTTCTTCCATTGATGAAAAAAACAACCGTGGTAAATATGTACAGTGAAATATTATTGGTCAAAAATAGAAAACGGGTGAAATATCATCTATAACATAGATGATCCTTGATTGATTTCGGCAAAAGTGACATAGTAACCATATTTGATGCAATTTCATTTATATGAAACATCCAGAATAAGCAATTTTGTACAGACAGAAAGTAGACTATTTTTGCCTAGAGATGAGGGTGTGTGGATAATACAGAGTCACTGAAAATGGGTGAGGGATTTCTAATGGGGTAATGGAAATGTTCTGAAGGTGAATTGTGGGGATGGTTGCACAAATATATTAAGAACTACAGTAAGTAAATGAATTATGTCAAAGAGTTTAAAATTATATTTGCAAACAAATTATTATTTGTATAGAATATTCTCATTTTTGTGTTCACAAAATGATGTCTATATTTTTGAAGTTTTTAATTTAACTTTTGGATATGAAAAATATTTTTAAAGAAAGAAATGGTCTGAGTAATGCATTTTATATATCCATATTTTTTTCTTAAGTATTTCTCTTAAGTAGTTAGGCAGGTAATGAATGCTCATATAACTAAGGTTCTATATTTTTTTTTCTTAAGAAGAATTATTATACCCAGAAGTTTAAAAAAAAAAGAGTAAAATTTCTATTATCAAATATTCTTGAAGAGGTCATGGGTCTTTTTCATGCTACATTTTATTTTAGGCCAATTTTTCTTAGAAATCTTTCAGTAAAAATACCACATTCCTTAACAATCCATTACATCCTTCTGCATGAAAAATGTAGATATTTTTGTTCCTTGGTGATTTCATTGTATCTTTTATATATCACAACTGTTACCAAATCATTGTCATTTATTTGTCAGCTCCACTAGATTGTCAGTACCATATAGTCAGAAAAAAAGAATAAACCAAAAAAAAAGACAAGCCTTTACACCAAAATTAAATAGGCACCTGAAAAGACTCACTTGCCTCTCGTGAACACTTTGCTGTTTTCTAATTTTATCAGGGTTCCATGATATATGAAATAACCCCTACCAACAAAAAGAAGATAAAAATGATGGCAAACAAAAGTGATAGATGTCCAAAACAAATATATGTATAGTAATAGTGTTTGATCATCTGTACATAATATTTATTAGAAAACATATATTATTAATAGCATATTATTTTTAGGTATAACATAGTACATAATGAAATGCTATAATTTATTTAATATAAATCATGCAAATTAAAGTGGCACAACAAAAATAGCCATTGTGATAAAATATTAACAATAAACTATTAGATATATTTAAATATTATTCATGGGCATTTCAAGTAATTCATTAATGTTCCTTCCTAGCTGACTAATCATTTGGATAAAGTAAAATTTATACTTTTAATTATTTCAAACAATATTCCAGAAGAAGCAGATTCATAATAAAAATGAAAAATATTATAAAAGAAAGACTATGTGAATTTTATTCTCTAATATTTGAGTGTTGATGTTTTAAAACAAAATATAAATTTCAAGAGCCTAAAAATAATTATTAATTTCTCTAATTTTAAATTTAAATATTTATATTTAAATAGGTGCATCCCAGTTTGACTTTGGACTAAACCCTGATTTGATTTGAACAATGGGACATTAAGGTACATAATGAAAGCACAGTTTTGAAAAGTGCTTAACTTGTGTCTTTTCACTTTGGAATCACATAAGCAAATGTATATGTCCTGCTAATATGCCACAAGAGACACATGGACCCCTCATGGATAAATGCACTCATTCTTGTTTTAAGAAACTACAATTTGGGCTGATTAGTTACTTAGCAATACAAAGTGTTCCAGAATTTGTACCTGAAAGAAATAGGGAGTTTACAGTGCTGGCTTCAGTAAAAACTGCTTAGTAGAGGTTGCATAAGATGCAAGAAAATTATTAACAAACACTAGAATAAGTATAAGAGAAGTAATGGTGAAATATGTGGAAATGTCAAGCAAACTGTGAAGAGAAGCTGGAATTCAGGAAAGGCACTGTAATTTCGTTACAGACCTTGCAGATCTTTACAAATCATGCAAATTAAAGTGTTACTTTACAGATATTATAGGCATTGAAAGTATAGTGATTGAATGTTATGAAAAACTTGTGCGGACACATTCAACAAAAAAGCAAAATCAAAGGCAGGTGAAGACTACAAATGTGTAATCCCAGTAACACTGACTGGGGAGGCTGAGAAAGGAAGAAGATAAGTTCAAGTCTAGCCTGGGCAAATTGCAGATCTTGTCTTAAAATTTAAAAAAAGGGCTGAGGATGCAGTTCAGTGGCAGAAACTCCTGGGTTCAAGCCCCAATGCTGCAAAAATTAAATAAATAAATGTTAAACATATTTAATTTTTTATTATTTATGCAATGAAACCACTAAAAATAAGGAAGAACAACTTAATTCTATAGACTCATTCATAAAAAAAGGTTTATAGTTTGTTACTATTAAAAAAAAACATATAGAATACCATTTCTTTCCTGTGATAAAAATAAGACTCTTTGTAGGTAGGCAATGATATATATATATATATAAAGGCAAAATATTCTCCAAAATATATGTCATGACTCTGGGAAGATACAGCATATTACTTTTTATTTTCCAAAATTAATTACTGTGTGATTTGGGTATATATAATAAGTGAATTTAAAAATAATTTCATTGATTTTACAAAGATTATGTTAGTTTATTTTAAATTTTGGAATTTTTTAAAAATAATGCTAACTGCACATTCTCTGATGTAATAGAAACTATAGATGTTAGTATACATTCATGGTGGATACTTGCCTTAGAAAATTTCCTTAACTTCAAAATACATAAATCCCTCATTAAGAAAATGCTGCATCATGTTCAATGGAAAATAAGAAACCATGTCCTCCACATCACATAAATGCAGACACAGCTTTGATGGTCTAACTACAAAAGAGGCTAAAGCTCCCAGCAACAACATATATTTCAAGTGCCCAACCTCAGAGGCAGTTTCTCAAGAAGTCATTAGGCCAGCAGAGCTCCAAGTTTGTGGAGTGTTTAATCTGTCCCTTACTTTTGGAATCTCCTCTACTACCTCCAAGGCTGTGAACTCCTGAGCATTTTCCATTACAGATATGTATTCACAGATTTTCTTACTCTTCTTTTCTAATTGTGTCTTACTTGGGTCAATGTTAATGTCAAGGCATTGTTCTGGATGAGAGTGAAAAGCTTTTTGTGTAGCACATGTTTGCATACACATTGGATTCATTTTCCTATTTTCCTTTCGAAATACTGAATCCCTGACACTAACCCATACACTATTAGACTCTAACTACTAATTCTAACATTATGGAGAAAAATAAACCTAACAGAAAAGAAGTACAGGCAGTTCCTAGGAGGCATGGTGTATACTTGGACTTGCCTTTTGCTTTATCAAGTCTGTGTGTTATAAATCTAGTCAACTTTTCATTGTAATTCTTCTCCATGAGTTTTTAAAGTTAACAAATATGTAAATCCCTGTCTCCCTTTCACTGTAGCCTATTTAGCACATGTAGTTTTACATGCGTATATAGAATCCTACCTGGTATCACACGTACATTCTTGTGAGGTTGCTGACTTTGGCAGATACAAATTGTGAGAAGAGATCACTCCCCCTCAGTGCTGATGGAACTGAAAATTCAACCTATGGGTGAGCTTACTAGTTGAACAACATTAAACATAAAACCATGTTTAGTGAAATGAATATTTTTGGATCTGTGGATGATATATATTGCATGATGAATTTCGATTGGAGTATATATTGCTACTTTTATATATTATATATATATATATATATATATATATATATATATATATATATATATATTATATATATAAAATCTCCAGATTTTTCAAAATATGAAATATATGTATCATATTATAGACTCCCTAAATTCATTCAAGTTTATGTATGTGGATTTATAATCAACTTTTTACAAGATTATTCTCACAAATATTCATTTTCCTGAAATGCATATTTGTTTCCTAGTACTGAAAACTAATTTCAGTGCATGGTGCATAGGTATCCTAATATTTCTACAGTAATTGACCCCAGTTTAACATCAATGCAAGTAGATTCTTATGGGACATGATGTGTATGTTAACATTAATTTTTATCCAACATTGGTACATTACTATTTCTTCAGTTTATATGCATCATAGTATATATGCTTCCATCATCAAGTTCACAAATTTATAGGAATTTGATTGACTTTCAATCACTTCCTGCTTCAGAACACAAGTATTCATCCAAGTTTCTTGACTGGCGTTTTCAGGAGACTTCTTTCCAAACAAATTATTTTCGATTTCCCTAATCATTTTTGAAGCTAAACTCACACACTCTTCATGATAAACTGTAACTCTAATATTACCTTTAGATGTATAACTGGTTGGATTGAATGTATGTATATTAATATTAGATTTCATGTATATTTTAAGATATCAATTCAATCCATTATTTAAAGGTGGAACCAGTTATATTATTTATTCACAGTATGGTCTATTCATGCATCATCTCTATATTCATAGACACAGGGTTCACCAATTTGTATCTCCAATACTAATTTACAGGTATTCAATAAATTGCTCCCAGAAATGATGGAGGAAATACCAATTTCACCTGATCTACATATTCATTTCATCACAGTAATATTCTTGACACAAAAAGCAAAGGTCACACTTAGGATTGTACCAAAGCCTAAATTGAAGGTGAGCATGGATTACTAAAAACATCCATATCCATGTTGACTAATGCTTTCAAATTTCAATCCTATTGATGACTACATATTTGTTTCTTCCTAAGATTATATATTCAACCTCCCCCTGTTGAATCCTATCACTCACTTTATACTTTGCCTGATTTCCTAATGTCTATATTGATATCTGCTTTCCTACATATTTTCCCCAGTTCATCATTGTGACTGACTCTTCATATGTGCTGACATTTACATTCACTCTCTAACTGAAACCCTATTGCAAAAGAACTTTTGGTCCAAATCCTATACTCATTCTTCTTCCTAAACCTACCGACTATCTTCCTAATCCTACCGACAATCCCTTTTTGACTGGATGTTCCCTTCTACATTCAATAATCCGAGGTACAACATCCTATGCCATTGTATATTGATTTATCTGATACAGCTGGGCAGAGAGTAATTCAAACCTATGTATCCAAATCAAGGGCCCAATGCACTTCTGTGCTTTAAATCTTACCTAGATTTCTGTTTTCATACTTATATTTCAATGCAGGGAAGATGAACCGAACCAGGCCTGTGTGGATAGCTGTTCCTGGGTGACTATGGTTTATATATCACTCTAACTTGTGAAAGTGTCATAGGAAGATGGGGCAGCCTCCATCTCATGGGACCTTTGGAAGCACCTATTAGACAAAGTGGTTGCCAAGGCAGTGACCTCATTCAGTTCCTTGAAGGAAGTGTCCTGACCTCACTTTCTTGGTGATGGAACTCTCTGAACTTGGGATCCAGGTAGTGAGGCACCCAGAGCCATTCCTGTTTCTAGTCCCAGTGGGCTCACTTGTTTGGATTTACCAAGGACAGAGTGAGACTTTCTTTGTACCTACTGATGTGAAAATAGCCAAATGCCAGAAAAGCTCTGAACCAGGGCCTTTTCTGAAAAAGAAGGTAGTGGCTCATCACTGGCTCCTGACAACTTCACAGCCTTGGCCAAGGAGACCAGATCTGATACAGGACAGGCCTCTGCTGGGGAACATAGTAATGCCCACCAGTCAGAGGACACTCCTGATAGTTGCAGACCTACTTGGAAGAAGGAGGTGCCTTTGTGAGAGTGTGTTTGATTTTGTGGTTTTGTCTCATGTTCTGAGAATATGTAGGAAAGGTTGTTTGTTCACTTTGGAGTGGACTGTTTCTGGTAAGTTGTTTGCTCAAGGTGAGGGGTTCTATGTCGATGTATGCCACTGTGTCTGTGGTCTTAGACATTAGAAAACAGAATGCATAAATGGATGTGTCCTGTCTAGTGGAAAGCTTCCACAAATTCATCCTGCCTAATTTTTGAATGGACTGTGGCTTGCCTTATTGATGGGCAATGCCTACTATCTTCCTAAGTTCCTGTATTCCTCCTGAATTCTGGCCACTCTCCAGAACAGGCTCATGGATTTGTGTCCAAGATATGTAATACTTCCAATCTCTGTGACATGACCATGTAATGGATAGTTGAAGGGAATGCCAAGCAATTCAGAAAACTGAGATATCAGTGTGGCCAGTAAAGTCTCAGTGGAGAAACCCTGCTTTAGGCCTTTTTCTTACCTTTTGTTCTGTTGCCCTGAACGTCAGGAAGGTCTTTGCCTAAGGCCACCCCTTTGTGAAGCCTGAAGAAGAGTTTCCAAATGGAAATAAAGGGGCATCACCTGTGGCTCTTTGGTTAATTGCTTTCTAAAGGAATGTGTCTGAATCAGCCTCTTGGCCCTGTGTGAGGCTGTCGCTTATATTCTCAGCACCCAATGAAACTAAATAAAGATCCCATTGTGCATCCAAAACAAAAATGGCAAAAAGTGCAGTCATTGTGGATGAAGTCTCTCACCTTCCTCTGTAAGCTGCCTGACCTCCGTGAAGTGAGATTAGGGATCTTTTGGGTCAAATAAGTTCTTCAAAGCCCTGCAGAGGCTAACCCACAGTTGCTTGTGTTTTCTCCTGACTCCAATTCACATAAAGAATCTATACCCTACAGTCAGTAGGCCTCAAAGTTGAGAAGGGGAGCAGTATTAATGGCAGGCCTATTTGATCTCTCCTGGTTCTCAGGAAGGGTGTCCAGGCCACAATGACTATAGGCAAATGAGGGGCATGAGAGCTTATTTTGGACACTATCTTGGGCTTGCCCCTCCTGGAAATCTCCAGCCAGAAGTGCCACAGTCTGTCTGGGCACAATTCATGAGCCACTTATCAAGCAGAAACAAATTTTATTTTTAGAACACACATGCCGCACCACAGGAGATCTTCAGGAATTCCCTCATAGCCCATCTGCCACCATCGGCTTCCCGCAAGCCTCTCAACCCCTCCACTCCTCCTGCTCTTGAGGCTGATTGGCTGGGTCACGTGGGAGGTGCCAAAAGAGTCCCCAAATGAGCAGCTCCGTGGTCTGAAAGGGTGAGGAAACAGCCCAATGAGCATTACTGCAGAGGAGCCAGTCAGCTGGCTGTTGGAAGTTTGCTGGGGCCGCTGTGAGCCAATCATCATCTGGCAGGTGGAAGTTTTCTGGGGCCCCTTAGATTGTGCCTCTCAACATCTCCGCCTCTCTGTTTAAACAGCAAGCATGTGGCTTAGGGACTGTGCCTGCCTTAGGTTGTCCAATACTACAAATGGTTCTTACCCATCATTGGATGAGCTTACCTCAAGGTGTCAGCTTCCTGTCTTAGGTTGGTACCTTTGCAATTGGATCTTACCCATCATTGACCACCGGTCCACCATACAGCCACACCTGGTACATAGGCCTTTGTACCAGCGGTGGGGTGAGGTTCTTTGCCTCACCTCTGTTGGCCCCCAAATTTTAGCTGAACGACCATCTTAAGCAGAAGGGAGGAGGGAGGAGGATACACCAAGCCAATTGATGGCTCCTTTTGGAAAAATTGTACCACCGATGACACCTTCAGCAAAATTCCCCAACACTACTACAAGTCGCTGCATCAACAGATAGTTCACAATGCATACAAGTGAGTTCACAATGCAGACAAGTGATACATGGGAGCTCCCCCCCTGACACCCAGGTCAGAGGGTCCTCACCCCTGGAGGGGGGGAGTGCCCCTCTCCCTGAGTGCAGAAGGGGGGAGCTCCCCCACACACACACCAAGGTTAGAGGGGCCTCTGTGCTACCTATTTTTAGAGTGGTAAGATGGGACAAGCTTGGTCCCATGATCAACCAGACCAGGGCCTTCTGTGACACCTGTTTTATATCTTGAAGATGGGACAAGCCAGGTCTCATGACAAATCCAGGTCAGGGCCCCTTGTGCCACCTGTCTTAGAGCTATCAGATGTGACAAAACATGTCCCATGACCAAACCAGTTTAGGACCACCTATGCAATTTGTTTTAGAGCTGAAATATAGGACATGCCTGGTCCCATGACTGAACCAGGCCAGTTCCTCCTGTACCATTTTAGAGCTGTAATATAGAACAAGCCTAATCCCATGATTGAACCAGGCCTGGACCTTTTGTGCCATCTGTTTTAGAGCTTCACAATTGGGAAAACCTGGTGCCATAACCAAACCAGACTAGGGCCTTCTGTGCCACCTGATTTAGAGCTGTAAGTTGTGGCAACCCTGATTCCATGACTGAACAAGGCCAGGGCCTCCTTTGAAACCTGTTTAGAGCTGTAAGATGGAACAAACCTGGTCAAATACCAAATAAAAAAGCAGCGGCTTCTGGGCCAACTGTTTTAGAGCTGTAAGTTTGGACAAGCCTGATCCCATGACCAAACCAGGCCATAGCCTGCTGTACCACCTGTTTTAGAGCTCTAACTTAAGACAAATCTAGTCACATAACCCATCTTGGCCAGGGCATCCTGTGCCAACTGTTTCAGAGCTGTAAGTTGGGACAAACTTGGTCCCATAACCAAACAAGGCCAGGGCCTCCTGTGCCACCTGCTTGAGAGCAGTAATATGGGACAAGCCTATTCCCATTACTAAAATAAACCAGAGCCTCTTGTACCATCTTTATTAGCACTCTAAAATGGGAGGCATGTGGCCCCATGACTGAACCAGGCCAGGGCCTCCTGCCACCTCTTTTAGAGCTGTAAGATGGGACAAAACTAGTCCCATGACCAAACTAGGCCTGGAATTCCTCTCCCATCTGTTGTAGAGGTGTAAGTTGGAAGAGCCTGGTCCCATGACTCAAATGGGCTAGGGCCACTTGTGCCACATGACTTACAGCTGTAAGATGGGACAAGCCTGGTCTCATGAATTAATCAGGCCAGAGCCTTCTGAATCACCTGTTTTAGTGCTATAAGATGTGTCAGACCTATTCCCATGACCAAAACAGAGCAGTTCCTTCTGTGCCACCTGATTTATAGCTGTAACATGGGACAAGCCTGGTCCTATGTCCAAACCAGGCCATGGCTTCCTGTGCTACATTTTTAGAGCTGCAATATGGGACAAACCTGGTCCCATGACTGAACAAAACCAGGGCCTCTGGTGCCACCTGTTTTAGAGCTGTTAGATTAGACAATACTGCTCCCATGACAGAACCATGCCATGCATTCTGTACCAGCTGTTTAAGAGCTGTCAGATGGGACAAGCCTGGTCTCATGACCAAACCATGCCATGGCCTTTTGTTCCACCTGTATTAGAGCTGTAAGACTGGAAAAATCTTGTCCCATGACTGAACCAGGACAAGGCTCATAATTTGATGGAATTATTAGAAGGTGGTAGAATCTATAGAATGTGGGTTCTAATTAGAGATATGTCTTGGAATGCTATATCTGGTCCATGGCCCCTTTCATTTTTCTCTCTCTTCTCTCTACCACCCCTCCCGCTCTCTTTCCTGGATGTTCATCTACCTGTTTCCTGGATGTCCAGTAGAGCAGCTTTTCTTTGCCATTCTATTCCAGCTTGATGTTCTGTTTACTGTGGGCCCGAAGCAATGGGGGGGGGGAGATGACAATGAATTGAAACCTCTGAAACTGTGAGCCAAAAGAAACTATTCCTCTTTTAACTTTTACATGTCAGGTATTTTGTTCACAGTGGAAAAAAACTGAATAACACAATTAACTTATTGAATATTTATGTTAACACTACACATTTTGTATTAAAGATGGGGAATTGAGTTCCTACTACTAAAGGATATTTTCCAAGTCCTACAATGACAGAGTTTTGTATAGAGAGATCTTAAGTTGACTCTGCTGCCAATTAGGAGTTTATGATCATTGTGTACAAAAAGTCAAATTTGCTTAATATTCCTGTTACTCACATTCAAATAATAATCATTATTCATATGTACAAATATTCCACAATGAAACCCATTCTCTATAATTAAATTGTACAAATAAATATTTAAAAAAGAGTAAATAATAAGTTTGCATTTAAAATAAAACAAACTAAATTCACATTATTGCATTCTGAAAGAAAAGCTGCCACACAAGCAGAAAATTGCCTACTTTGCAACATTACTCAGAGTAGGAGGCTAAAAAGTAGTCCTAGAAAACAAAACATTTACTCAAAATATATTAAGCTAAGTCCTAGACTTTTAAGAACAAATGTAAGCAAACAATCAAACACATAGCTCTAACAGCCCAGAAATGGTCACCAGAACACATACAGTTTTATTTCTAAGTATTGTGCACTTTGGGTATAGTCAGATTTATGAACTGATCAAATTGTATACTATAGTATAAAGTCCAAAACAGGTGTGCTGTTTTGGAATGTTAAGACTAGAAATATTTTATGACTAGATATTGGAGTGTTGATTCTAAATTTCAGCCTTCCTTGCTTCTATGGCTTTAGGCCAGGAGCTGAGCTTCTTGCATTTACTTTTACTATTTCTTAAATTGGTAAAACAAAACCCAATGTGACTTGACTGAATTCTGCCAATATGCCTATATAATACCTAATTCTTAGGATTCCATTGTTCTTCTTGGCTTTTCAAAGTCATCATCTGAGGCAAGATATTTCTACTTCCCTCTTTGTAAAGTTAACTTTTAATGTATATTCAGTTTCTGCCTTAATTTTGAGAGTGTTTAAATATCATTCTACTTATTAATTCAATAAAAAATAAATAACACAATATATTATGTATGCTAGTTCCAGCTCTCTCTAGGCCTATTCTACATATCAATCTGAATGTGGAGATACATTTATGATAAAGAGGAAGAGGACTTCAAATTAGATGTATACATTGGCAAATTGTTAACCAATTTCCCTGTGAGCCAAGTTGAAATAAATCCCATATTCAACCTTGAAATAATTACCTTGCACAATTGAACTGAGACAGATTGTGTTTTTCCTTCTTTATTCCTGAACAGTCAGTCATTAGTTGCTGTAATAAATATCGATATGGAGTATAATACTCCAAAAAATTTATTAAAAAATAATTTTGAAGTCCACAGTGGTTTTGTTATCCTGGGTTGAGCCATTCACAGAAGTGTGATGGGTGCTTCTGTGGTTTTCTTAGATTTTGTTTTTGAGTTGTTTATGGCTCTGACAATATTTTATACAAGGATTCATTAACAATTGAAAAATTTCTGATATGATAAAGTACTATTGTCAACTTTGGCTCCTAGACACATGAAATGCATCATTAAAAAGAGGGGTTGTGACTGATAGAATTCATATTCATTAGACACATCTTCATGATTTAGTTTGCTTGACTTCTTAAACGTAAATACCAATTTTCTTTATTTTTAAAAAAATGTTATTTTACTGGATCAAACCTATGTTTCCAGCCTTTCATTTTGGATCGTCGGTATTTTATATTATGCAGTCATCATCAGTTTGAGATCTTTGCTATTTACAAATGCCATGAGCATCTTTTTTTTTTTCTATGTAGTCTTTTTTTTAATTTTTTTATTATTGGTCTTTCAAAATATTACATAGTTCTTAATACATCATATTACACGGTTTGGTTCAAGTGGGTTATGAACTCCCAATTTTACCCCGTATACAGATTGCTGAATCACATCAGTTACCCTTCCATTGATTGACATATTGCCTTTCTAGTGTCTGATGTATTCTGCTGTCTGTCCTATTTTCTATTATCCCCCCTCCCCTCCCCTCTCCTCCCCTTTTCTCTCTCTACACCTTCTACTGTAAATCATTTCTTCCATTTGTATTATCTTGTCTTACCCCTCCTTTCCTCTTATATGTCATTTTGTATAACCCTGGGGATCGCCTTCCATTTCCATGCGATTCCCCTTCTCACTCCCTTTCCCTCCCACCTCTCATCCCTGTTTAATGTAAATCTTCTTCTCAAGCTCTTCGTCCCTACCCTGTCCTTGTTGACTCCCCTTATATCAAAGGAGTCATTTGGTATTTGTTTTTTAAAGATTGACTAGCTTCACTTAGCATAATCTGCTCTAATGCCATCCATTTCCCTCCAAATTCTATGATTTTGTCATTTTTTAAGAGAGATAAACAGGGAGCCTACATCCTGGGAACAAATCTTTACTCCACACACTTCAGATAGAGCCCTAATAACCAGAATATACAAAGAACTCAAAAAATTAGACAATAAGATAACAAATAACCCAATCAATAAATGGGCCAAGGACCTGAACAGACACTTCTCAGAGGAGGACATACAATCAATCAATAAATACATGAAAAAATGCTCACCATCGCTAGCAGTCAGAGAAATGCAAATCAAAACCACCCTAAGATACCATCTCACTCCAGTAAGATTGGCAGCCATTAGGAAGTCAAACAACAATAAGTGCTGGAGAGGATGCGGGGAAAAGGGCACTCTTGTTCATTGCTGGTGGGACTGCAAACTGGTGCAGCCAATTTGGAAAGCAGTATGGAGATTTCTTGGAAAGCTGGGAATGGAACCACCATTTGACCCAGCTATTCCCCTTCTCGGTCTATTCCCTAAAGACCTAATAAGAGCATGCTACAGGGACACTGCTACATCGATGTTCATAGCAGCTCAATTCACGATAGCAAGACTGTGGAATCAGCCTAGATGCCCTTCAGTAGATGAATGGATAAAAAAATGTGGCATTTATACACTATGGAGTATTACTCCGCCATGAGCATCTTTATAGAAAAGAGATAAGGAGAAGGAATGGGCAATATTAGAACCATACTATAAACTGTCACTCTCTGATTATGACTGCTGAACTCATTAACTAGTGACACAGCCTTCAGAAGGGAAATTCCCATAGCTCATGCCTCTATTCTTTGTGATTTGCAAATGTTTATTCAAGAGGCAAATAATATTTTCCTATTTTTAGCTCTTTCAGTTTTTACATAATAAAATCATTAATAATTTGGTTTCTAAGTGGATGTCTTCTAAAGAAGTAACACTGGTCAAGATCTTGATTTTTATTTTGCAGAAATAGAAATATGTCCTATAACATCCAGTGTCTTTCCTTGCTCAGTTTTTGTGATTTCAGTGTACTTGTATTGCAATTTCTATATTAATGAATAGCCACATGAAATCATATATACCGATTAGTGTAGTTTGTTAATAAATACATTAGAATGCATGAGATGTAAGGCTTTCAAATTAAGCATTTAAATATAATTGCTGTTTAAACATCATTTGACTTAACAGATGAGTATTTTTTTTTATAATTCCATGTTTGGAAAGGTATATTGTTAATTTATCTCTACACAAAGAAAAAATACAATGTGTTGCTTAAATTTAGCTGAACCAACCTATTTTTAATGTAATTTGTTTATATTTATATAAGTGTATTTGCACATGTTCAGCCCCAACTATTCATTTCCACTAATTTGAATCCTGAAGGAGGAGTTTTGGTTTTTGTACAAATGACTAAGTTAGTATTATTGAAAATTTGAATCTACTTTACAGTAGAAGACCATCTTTCAATTTTCATTGTTAACATTAATTAAGAAAGGAATGTACCAGAAATAGTAGGGAGCTCAAATCCTAAGCCTGACAAGTCCTGAGTTCATGATTGACACTGTGCCATTTTCTATCTGAGGCATCATGAATAAGTTATTCTGTGCATTTAAACTCAGTTCCTCATTTGTAAAACAGACATCAGGATGGTGATGAATACCTACCTCATAGCATTGTTTTAAAGACTACATGGAATAAATTCAAGTAAAGGTCCTACCACATTTCCTTACACACATAAAGTGTTGGATAATGTGATTAACAATCTCTTAAGTTAGAATGTATGTTGAAGAAAATAAGAGGGGGTACATTTTGTACATTGTTCATATTGCTCTTGTATGAATTTCATCCCATTTCATATTCCACATTCAAAAAAAATGTGATTCATCAAAAACTGTAATTGTGTTACTCAGCTCTTCATCACTATAACAAAAATACATGACATAAACAACTATCAGGAGGAAAAATTTATTTTGACTCTCATTTCTGAAGTTTTAGTCCATGGTCAATCAGATCCAAAGCTCTGGATTTGAGGTGAAGCATAACATCATGGTAGAAGGGCATGGCAAAGGAAAGTTGCTCATCTCAAGACAACATAATAGCCAGGAAGCAGGGAAAAAGAAAACCCTTCAATGGTACAACCCCAGGGACCTACTTCCTCCAAGTAGGCTCCACTCTCCTCAGCTTCTACCACCTTCCAGTACACCATTCAGCTATTGATGAATTAGTCCACTGATGAGGTCAGAGCCCTCATGATCCAATCACTTCCCAACAGATATTGAGGGACATTCCTGGTCCAACCTGTAACAGTTAACTCAGTTCCCTTTCACTGAATCTGTGTTTATTTAAAATTGTCAAAGAAAATACAAGAAGGCATAATTACATACTTTCAACTGATAGCTCATTCTTACCATCAAGAAAAATAATGAAGCTGAAATTTGTGGGACAGGACTTCATCCTAAGTAGAGGATTGAAGATAACTTAGTGTGTCACTCACTGATGACAATGATGCAATATTCCATTTGAAGTTTTCAATTCTTCATTACACACTCAATGATTCCAAAAGTTCTTATCTGATTTGCTTTCTGTGATAAGCTATAATAACATTAAGTAACTATCACTTCACTTGAATTAACACATGTCTTTGAAGAGTTGAGTGTGTTTTAAAATACAAATATAGTTTAATTGTTTGGTATATGTAAACTACCAAAGCAGCAACCATTTCCTGAACTCCAAGCATTAATTTCCAATTAATGCTAACTTTCACACTTAAAATAGAAACTTCAGCTGAATAAATTCTAAACAGTTTAATATTTCAACTCCCCGTTTTCTTTTTAAAATTGTTATATTAATGTTGTGTTATTATCTCACTCACCAAGATTCAAATCCTCAGAGTTGCCATCATTCTGCTTTCTCAAACAAACAAATCTCACTTTTTAAATTTGTAATTATTTCTTCCTGCTCTTTAACATTCTAATTATTTTTCTATTATTATAATTGCTGATATAGAAATTTTTTAAATTTGCTCTTATTAGTTATACATGACAGTAGAAATATTTGGATATATTATACATATCTCTCTCTTCTGGTTGTACATGATATAGAATTATATTGGTTGTGTAAGCATATGCATATAGAACAGTAATGTTTGATTCATTCTATCTTTCCTATTCCCATTCCCTCTCCCTTCCCTCCATTCCTCTGTCTAATCTAAAGAATTTCTATTCTTCCATACACCTCCGCCCCTTCTTGTGAGTTAGCATCTGCATATCAGAGAGAATATTTGGCCTTTGTTTTTTTGGGGGGATTGGCTTATTTCACTTAGTATGACAATCTCCAGTTCCATCTATTTACCCCCAAATGCCGTATTTTCATTTCTCTTTATGGTGGAGTAGTATTCCATTGTGTATATATACCACATTTTTTAAAATTATTCATCTGTTGATGTGCACTTAGGCTGGTTCCATAGTTTAACTATTGTGAATTGAGCCACTTTAAACATTGATGTGACTGTGTCATTATGCTGATTTTAAATCCTTTTGGTATAAACCAAAAAGTGCATAACTGGGTCAAATGGTAGTTCCATTACACATTTTCTGAGGAATCTCCATACTGCATTCCAGAGTGGTTCCACCAATTTGTAATCCCACCAGCAATGTATGAGTTTACCTTTTCCCCACATCTTCACCAACATTTATTTTTGCTTGTATTCTTGATAATTGCCATTCTGACTGGAGTGAGATGGAATCCCAGTGTAGTTTTAATTTGCATTTCTCTAATTGCTAGTAATTTTAAACACTTTTTCATATATTTGTTTACCATTTGTATTTCTTCTATGAAGTGCCTATTGAGTTCCTTTGCCCATTTATTAATTAGATTATTTTTTGATGATAAGTTTTTTGAGTTCTTTATATACCCTGGAGGTTAATGGACTATCTGAGGTGAAGGCACCAAGATTTTCTTTCCATTCTGTAGGCTCTTTCTTCCCATTCTTGATTATTTGCCTGATGGGAAGAAACTTTTTTTGTTTCATTCCATCCCATTTGTTGATTCTTCAATTTACTTCTTGTGCTTTAGGAGTCTTGTTAAGGAAGTCAGTCCAAAGCCAACATGATATAGATTAGGACCTACTTAGTCCTCTTTTAGGCACAAAGTCTCTCATATAATGGCAATGGTTTTCAAAGAAAACAAGATTGTCTACTGAAGAAAGAATAAAATACATTCTACTATCATGTATAATGAAATAAATACATATCCCATTATTCAGAGTTAATTCTAATTTTTTTTAAATTTACACCTTAAAAATCCTTTTTCTTTTCTACTTCTACATGTTTACTATAATTGGCAGATTCAGAAATATGTGATATATATGATTTGCATGTGTGTGTGTGTGTGTGTGTGTGTATGGGGGTGTAACACTAAAATTTTACTAAAGATGCTCCATCTAGACTGTCTCCCAGCCATAGTATGACCCCTTTCTTATTCTCAACTAGATTGAACAGTATTGGTTGCACTTTTGGTACTCTTAGACCTATCCCCATCCTCTTTACTCTTACTATTTACCAACTTACAATATCCTTCCCATTCCACTGACACCTGAGTCACTTTACACACTCCTTCAGAATTCATTTCAGGTGGCCCTTTTTAATCCAACTTGATGTGATCTTTCTTCTGAACACTCATGAAAAAGATATTTATACCTCAGTATGGCAGGCTTTGTAGTCAATAGTGATTTATTTTTAACTAATTTATTAAGTAATTAATCATGAGCTCCTTAAGGATAAAGTTCATTTCCACATGTTTCCACACCCTTAGTGCAGACAGAGCAATGCCTTTCACATAGTAGGTACTCAATAAATAACTATTTAATTAAGTAAATAATTAAAATTATGAATAGCAATATTGCTAACTTCCTCCAAGTTACAAAGCAATTTGTGTTTTCTTAAGACTACTTCTATTTTTAACTACAGTATATACTTGGTAAAGGATTTTACAACTCTCTAAATTAGCCCATGGTGATTACCCCTACTGTGCAATTTACCACTATTTTATTAAAGCAAGATTAAAGATAATACTTAATTGGAAGAAGTAACAGCGGCATTAACCTCTATTTACCTTGACATAATTAAGCTTTAATAAAACATGGGCAAATTGTATTGAGGGGGATAATTATTCTAACATAAAATTTAAAGCGAACTTAACTTCTTATTCTGCATGTGTAGTGCTTTAAGATTAGTGTCATTAATGTCCTTTTTTCATTTATAGAGGATACATAAAAATATTTAACGCTCTCTAATTTGTTTCTTATTAAATAATTTTGAATTTATATTCAAGTTTACAAACATGTAAGGACAATTTTAAAATATAACATTTTTACAGAAATAAATATCCTTATAGATGGTCAGGGCAGGAAGAATACTGTGGGAAAGATTTTACCTTAAGCCAAAAAAAAAAGTCAACCTTGTATAAATTTTTGAGTGTTGAATCAAGAAGATTCTTGTTTGTTTTATACCCTCTGGCTTTATTACATCAGACAAGCTTCAAAGGGGCAGAGCACATAGTATTGAAAAATAACACAGCTGCATTTTGCAATGGAGTGTTTTGCCTCTGCCTGTGTTTTGTTGTTAATGTAATACTTTTCAATAAACAAAGATGTCAATCAACTCTCTTTGCAGCACATCACATTTCAGATTTAAACCACTTCAGACACATCACTGCCCCAAGCTCACACATTTAACAGATAAAAATTCATCTTTCTGTCAAGGCAGAATGCAGTATTGATTGTAGGCGGTATTTAGGCAAGAATGTGGCAGAACAATATTACCTTCACAGTCACACATAGTCTACTATAAAGATATAACATAAATTGCATTATGGTCCTCATAAAATTCTTTTCCTAATTCTCAGCAATGATTAATACCCATTTCCAAACACATTCTTAAAAAAGGCTACATGCAGCAAATTGTGAGGGTAGCAGAGGGGGGTTAAGAACACATGATAGCAATCATGAAAACTTTGATCACTTGATTTGATTATAGTGTTTGTAAATTAGCAAAATTATTCAAACATGCTTCATTAAAAATCATGACTGTACAAGTCCTTCAGTTTAATGATCCAAGTATACATCATGTGAGCTAAGCTTTAAATAAGAATACAACTTGGTGTTAGGAAGCTATGAGAGATGTTTTTCAAGAGAAAGTGAAAAAATACAAACTCCAAAATCCAAGACAGACTGGAAAAAAATCTGAAAGTCAGATCAGCAGTGTATGTGGTATGTTATATTTTTGTATTTATCTTCCCACCTATCTGAATGTCTCTTGGGGTCACTAAAGTTTAGATACCACATCACTTCTAATCTACTGGAAGATTGGCATACAATCCTTGTAAATCTTGATCTAATTGCAAGTAAATTTTAGGTATCATAGCTAGTTTTGACCTTTGAAGGATGGCAGAAGAAAAGTTTGACAGGTCTTGAAGTGTTCTCAGGTACTAAAAGAGGATGTTTCAAATTAATGAAAGAAGGGGAGAAAACTAAATTAATGATGCCAACAACATTCTGTCACTATGAGAAAATTATATATAATTAAAATTATAATGACCATTATATAGTCTGTCTACTATGTTTATAATTATTTATATATATGGGTATATGTGATTTTTTTTAGAAAAGGTCATATAGAAAAATTAGGGGGAAGTGAAGGAGATTTAATTTATCAACTTTTTAATCAAGCATTCTCATTAAAAGCTAAATCCTTCTTTGGTTGATGTTTTATTTAAACTGGTTAAGATAAATAAGGCCTAGTTTGGCAAATTTTAATGTTTAACAATAGATATGAATCAAAAAAGTTCTAAGAAAATAATATAAAACCATAGTAATCATTTCAAGCTTCAAAGAATACCCTGCCTTGCTCAGTGTGGTAACCTATGACTGATCAGCCAGAATTTGATTACACATGGAGAAAAACTAGAATTTCAAATAGGAACAAAATTCATGTTAGCACTGCAGCTCTATTTCAAAAGAACATTTAGATGCTAGAGTGGAAAAAATAAATAGTATTACAAGAAAATCTTGAAACCATCACTGGAGAATTTTTTTTAAATAGTAGAACAGTGTTTTACCAAGGGAAAAAAAAATGGTAGAGTCACAGAATTCCTGTAAGAGAGAGTGTAATAGTAACCAAAATTCCTCCAGATTATCGCAGATTGCTTTAGGCTCCCCTGGTCAGCAGGAAAGTACAAGGAGAATCAGAGCAATAAGAAAAATGGTGTGAAATAAATAAAAATTCAGTTCTAAACTTCAAAAGAAGAGCAATGATAGACTTGAATGTAAACTCACCATTTCTCAGGGCCCATTCTACCTTAGAAATCTCAATAACTCTAAACTGTTATTTTAAAGGTTTTAATTCCTTGACTGCTACGCAGATGTTCTTAAAGCAACAACAAAAATACAAGAGACCTACAAGAGTTAATGGCTGAGAAACTAGTGTTTGATTCATTTTTTTTCCAGAAAAATACCTTTAGTAATCTATAACTATATATATATATATATATATATAGTTATAGATTTAAAAAAAAAAACTTGTCCATTTTTTTTAAAGAAAATTTGAGAGTCTTTATTATCTGGCCAGAGACCCCTGACAGAGTCCAAGCAACCCTATGGGAGAACAGCTTCAAATTGTCTGTGGCCCGAGTATTTAAGGAATAAAACCACATCCTATAGAATCTGCAAGTTGTAAGGAAGCAGGATACAAGTGCTGAGAAAGTAGGGAGCAAAAACAGACAACTACATCCTGAGTTCGAGAACATTTATGGGTTTACATCCTGTGCTCAAGTACAGAAAAACAAATATTTTTAGCATCTTAAAAATAACTTATATGAGAGTTCATAGAGGAGTTATAAAAATTGAGTCATTATGGCTATACGGATCTATATTTGTCTATGGCTATATTGATTTAACCTTATCTATATCTGTTAATCAATTAGCCTATATTTATCTATAACTCTACTGGCCTACTGATTTATCACCTCACACTGTTCTATATTTTATGTCCTGTAGCTTAAATCCTAAATCTTACAGTTACACGATTTACTACTATTACTTAGGCTTACTCCTAATGAACTTATGTTTTATGCTTACTTCTAACTTATTACAGGGCAATTTTACATTATTTATCCCATAGTACTTATTTTTTAAAATTTTATCTTATTTATTCTGCTTATCAATATCTTATACCTACAATCTATAATCTATATTGATTAGACTCAAACCATAACACTCACCAGTGTGTTTGTTCTTGTATTTGAAGGTAGAAAGATCAATTAAAGGCTTTCACACATTTCGACAGCCATAATACTTCTATCCATTATGAATTTATGGTTTAAAGCTGATAAGAATAAGTGAAACCTTTCCTGCATTGCTTACATTATACTTGCTCAGCAGTATAAGTGCATCTGTTCTTGAAGGTGAGTGGAAGTACTAAACTTTTCCAGACTGTTTACATTCATATAGGCTCTCGGCAGTATGAGTTCTCTGGTGTTTTCACACTGAATTAGAATAAGCAAAGGGTGTACCACACTGTTTATATTCAAGAGGCCTCTCTCCAGTATGATTTATTTCATGTACATGAAGATAATCACAACTTGTAAATGTTTTGCCCTACTGTTTACATTCAAATTACTCTTCTTTCGAATAAATATATGTATGTAAAATCCTCAGGAAGAAGTAAAGGCTTTCCTTGTATACATTCATAATGTTTTTTCCCATTGATATTTCTTATGTATTTGAAGAAGCCAAACTATTGAAATTAAAACCACATCACTTATGTCATAGGGCCTTTCTCCTCTATGAGATTGTTCACTTATATTTTAGGAAAAGGGAGAAAATATGAAAATTTTAATACATTATTTATCTTCATAGAGCTTCTCTCCAGGGTAAGTCTGTTCATGCATGTGAAGATGAATGGTAAAACTAAGTTTGACCACAATGTTTACAGACATGAGGCTTCTCTCCAGTATCAGTTTTTTCATGGGACTGAAAGCCATCAAATGAAGCAAAACCTTTCCCATGTTGTTTACATTCCTAGCATTCTTTCCTGTATGAATTCGTTCATGTGGGTGAAGTAGAATGGACTGCGTGAAGGCTTTGCCACACTGCTTAAATTCATAGGGCTTCTCTCCAGTATGAGTTTAATTATGTATTTGAAGGTAAGAGGACCTAGTGAAGGCTTTCTCACTTTGTTTACATTCGTAGGTCTCATTTCCTATATGAGTTCATTCATGTGAGTGAAGCTGACTGACTGTAGCCAAACCTCTTCAAGGTTGCTTACATTCATAGGGCTTCTTTCCTATATGAGTTCTTTTATGTTTGTGAAGCTGACTGACTAACCCAAAGTCTTTCCCACATTGTTTACATTTATAGGGCTGCCTTACAGTATGAGTTATTTCATGTGAGTGAAGGTAACTGGATGATGCAAAGTCTTTCCCACATTGTTTACCCTGATAGGGCTTCTCTCCAGTATGAGTGTTTACGTAGTTGAAGGTGAGAGGACCAGGTGAAGGTGTTCCCACATTGTTTAATTCATAGGGCTTTTTTCCAATGTAAATCTATTCATGCACATGAAGTTAAGGGTAAAAAAGGCTTTGTTTACATTTATTTATATTTGTATACATTTATAGGAGTTCGTTCACATGTTTGAAGGGAAAAGGGCCAGGGGAAGGCTTTTCCACATTGTTTACATTCATAGGGCTTCTCTCCAATATGAGTTTGCTTATGTATTTGAAGGGAAGAGGAAGAAGTGAAGGCTTTTAAACATTATTTACATTTATAGGGCTTCATTCCAATGTGAGTCTGTTCATGCACATGAAGATAAGTGGAACAACTAAAGGCTTTCCCACATTGTTTACATTCATAGGGCTTCTCTCCAGTATGAGTTCGTTCATGAATTTGAAGGGAAGAGGGCCACGGAAAGGCTTTCCCACATTGTTTGCATCCATAGGGCTTCTTTATACTATGATATTTTTCTTGTGAGTGAAGGTGACTGGATGTAGCAAAGGCTTTCCCACATTGTTTACATTCATAGGGCTTCTCTACAGTATGAGTTTCTTCATGTGAGCGAAGGTAACTAGATCTACCAAAGGCTTTCCCACATTGTTTACATTTATAGGGCTTCTCTTCAGTATGAGTTCGTTTATGTATTTGAAGGGAATAGGGCCAGCGGAAGGCTTTTCCACATTGTTTGCATTTATAGGGTTTCTTTATAGTATGAGTTTTTTCATGTGCATGAAGATTATTGGATGCAGCAAAGGCTTTCCCACACTGTTTACATTCATAGGGCTTCTCTGCAGTATGAGTTTCTTCATGTGAGGGAAGGTGACGGGATGTAGCAAACGCTTTCCCACATTGTTTACATTTAAAAGGCTTCTCTCCAGTATGAGTTCATTTATGTATTTGAAGGGAAGATGGCCAAGCAAAGGCTTTTCCACATTCTTTGCATTCATAGGGCTTCTTTACCGTATGAGTTTTTTCATGTGCGTGAAGGTGACTGGATGTGGCAAAGGCTTTCCCACACTGTTTACATTCATAGGGCTTCTCTGCAGTATGAGTTTCTTCATGTGAGCGAAGGTGACTGGATCTAGCAAAGGCTTTCCCACATTGTTTACATTTAAAAGGCTTCTTTCCAGTATGAGTTCGTTCATGTACTTGAAGGGAAGAGGGCCAGGGGAAGGTTTTTCCACACTATTTACATTCATAGGGCTTCTTTAGAGTATGAGTTTTTTTATGTGAACAAAGGTGACTGGATCTAGCAAAGGCTTTCCCACACTTTTCACATTGGTAAGGATTCTCTCCAGTATGTGTTCTATTATACTTTCAAAGGGAACTGGAACAAGTTAAGTCTTCCCCAGGTTGCTTACTTCCATATATCTTCTCCCAAGTATGAGATTGTCCACATTTTTCAAAACTCCTGAAACAATTGAACTCTTTTCTACAGGTCAAATATCCATAAGGTCCATTGACATAATGCACTGACACTTGTCTTTGAACACTGGTGAAAGAAATGAAGGAATTCCTGTTCTGTTTAACTTCATATGGCTTCCCTCCACACTCCTCGTTCTTATATGATTTGTTTGCACAGTGAGATTGAGGCAGAAGGATCTCGAGTTCAAATCCAGCTTCAGCAAAAAACGAGGTGCTAAGCAGCTCAGTGAGACCCTGTCTCTTACATCTCTCCCAGGATTTGTGTTCTGATCTTCAACATTTTGGTCCTCCCATATGACTCCTATAGAAGCCAGGTTTCTAAGGACTTCCTGCATCACATCTCTGTGGAGATTCTTCTGGGAAAGATCAAGCAGAGCCCACTCCTCCTGGGTGAAGTTCACAGCCACATCCTCAAAGGCCACTGAGGTCACTTCCTGCCTTCTGAGGAGACCAGACATCCTTCCTATGGATCTCAGCCAGTGTAGGTCACAGGGAGACAGATCTGAGACACAGCCACTTGGGCCTCATGCAGCAGAGAAGACACAGTCTTTCTGCAACCATATTAGAAGAAATCTTCCCTGTTTCTTTTTCCAAGTAGCATCCAAAAGGCCAAGCCCTGGAATTATATTTTAAACCACTCTTCCATCCCCATTGCAAAAAAGAACACATCGTTTGAGGCCACCGGGGTGACCCGCCGTCCTCCGGAGGAATATCCTGGGTACCCGAGCTCCTCGGGGACTCAGGCTACGCAGAGCACCTGGGGATTCGGGAAGAAGACGCGGAAGCAGTGGGCGAAGAACTCAGTGAGCAAGGAGGAAAACAAACTTGTCCATTTTTAATAAAGTTTAAAAATGAACTATTTTAAGAAAATAAGGGCAATAAATAGGAAAATGGATGCTGAGTTGGTTTTTACCAGTGTGTTCAACAAGTGTTCCACAACTGCATAACTGATGGTATTGGAATAGTGGTGCAGAATATACAAAGGTCGTTAGATGCTTTCTCTTAAAAGAAACTTATGATCATTTAGATCAAGCTAAACAAGCTAATCAAAATTCTGAGTAACACTAAGCTCACCATAGCATTGGCTGTCAATAAAATATGGAAAACTATCTAAAAAATAATAATTTAAATAAATCAATTGTGTAATGTTGAATAAGATGAAACTTAATGTAAATAATGCTAATTTTCATGATTATGTTTAAAAAAAGAATATTACCTTCATAGAACAGGCATAGTATTACTTGGTAAGATATTACAGCACAAGGCCTATTGGCACACGCCAGTAATCACAGTGGATCTGAGGTTGAGGCAGGAGGATCACAAGTTCAAAGCAAGCATAAGCAAAGGCTAGGTTTTGAGTAACTCAGTGAGACCCTGCCTCTAATTAAATACAAAATTGGGCTGGGGATGTGGCTCAGTGGTTGAGTGCCCCTGAGTTCAATACCCAGTATCCAAAAGGACAAAAAAAAGGTATTATAGGGAAGGCGTCATATTGTATTCCTCTTGGGTACTTTGGGTTTTTTTCTTTTTTTTTGTACTAGGGTTTGAACTCTGGGACTCTTTGCCACTGAGCTACATCCCAGGTCTTTGTTTTTATTGTAAGATGGGGCCTCATTATGTTGCCAGTGTTTACCTTGAACTTGTGATTTTCTTGCTTCAGGCTTCCAAGTTGTTGGGATGACAGGCATGTGCCACTATGCTTGGCTCTTCTTATTATACGCTACAGTAGGATGCAAGAACTAAAAATTTTAAATCAGTCTCAGGCTAGAAATCCTACTATATTACCATAGTACTATGTTCAATTTCACATAATCCATTTGTCAAACCAACAGATACTGAAAAACTTGTACATTTTAAGATGTTAAGATACCTTTGAAAAAGAATTAAGAAAATTTTGTATAACTGTCAAGAGATTCAAAATTAAAGCTTAAAAGGTTCCTGAAAAAGATCTAGTCTCTCTGTCTCATTTGCAGTCGCCATTGGCCTGGAAGTGATATACTGAAATAGGAACACTAATAAGATACTTCAGGCTTGATACAAGAAAATTTTCTGTATTTTATTTTATAAGTCTATGCGTAAAACAAAATGCTTCTAACATTTGGAGTTATCCAGACATGAAACACTGAAACTGTTGATTTCCTCATTGTATCTGCACCACCTTGTGCAAGTTTAATAAGTGCAAGCTAAAATAATTAACTACATGGGATTTGAAATGACCCAGTTATCAACATCCCAATGCAACAGTATTCCAAGGGTTGACCTCTTAGCTCTTAAACTTTCAGATTACTTTAAGGTTCTAATTAACAGGGAATATTTGGAAACCCTTCACAGAAATGTTTGAAGTACAATATATAAACGTCTTTCTTCCAGAAATGAAAAGAACATAATTTCTTTAACTGAAAATAGGCCAAAAATATTTTATATGTATCATATTTCCTAAAATTACATCTTGAAACGTGGATGTCTGCCATCATGTAGCTAAAACCCTTGAGACAGTTGGTAAACTACTCTCTGACCTTTCTGTTAACTGAGATTCATGGATACAAGGGTCATCTTTTAGATCTTATAAAAAGGATAACCTTTTTCTGCTGTCATCAGAATTTTTTAACCTTTCTGTTTCTCCCCTCAAGAAACTGGTCTAGAATTCCAATTTTATCTTTATATTTTAAGTATATAAGTCACAAACTCTTTTTTCCTTTAACTGAAGCACCTTTCCTTTCCTGGTTTGCAAATTTTGTATATTTTTGAATCTTAGAAAGTTGGAAAAACATTTACAATGCTTTCAAATACAGACCAAAAGTTTCTATAAAAGCAAATATCTACACCAGATGTAATGTTTTAATATAGATCTGACTTTGGATATAATATGAGAAAATGAAGATTTGGCATATTTTTTATAAAGTTTTCCTTCCTGTGTTGATATTTTATTAATAATTGCATATTTCTCCAAAAATACCACTTAACATATAATATGATAAAACTACCCTGGATATGATACTCCTAGTCATGTTTTCCAATTATGTAATGACAGGGTGGTACAGAGAAAGTCATGGAATTCATTCTGTGAGAGACTCTAACTTCCTTTTATACTCTTGATCAGAATCTGTGTGGAAATACAGAATACATTTGCCTGCTAGAGAAAATAATGGATATAAAGAGACATTTAACTGATATTTTGTCCTCGTTGAGCTATTTCTAACATATCAGGCCCAGTCTTGGGAATTTTAAAGATAAATGACTACTATCCCTTCTTAATATTTTCCTATATGGTATTGTCTATTTGATATTTTTTTACTTAAAACTTTCATTAAAATTTGGCTACAGACAGATAGCATATTCTTCTAAGTGTTCTCTGTAGAAAGAAGAAAAGTTTTCTATACACATTTTTGATTGAAAAAAAAAGATCCAAATCTAGATTATTAGCACTACAATGATGTTCCAGTCACCAGGCTTATCCTGACACCTGACCTGGGAATAACTTTGCATTAATCTTCCCAAGGAATTGTTATGTTCTGCCCATAGGCATGTGGACAAACAGCAGGAAACAGCAGATAAATAGGATTATACAGTTTAGGGATTTAATTGCTGGAACATTGAATATGCCTGGTAATCTGCTTTTGATACTTACTATGCTTACTTTATATAGTTTTTGTTTTAAGACCATACAGCATATGGATATGAAGATATGGAAAAATCTAAGGAAGGATGAAGCAGTTAATGGGAGAAAAGGAATATTTTTAAAGAAAAATAATTAAAAATTCTATGTAGCAAAATAGTATCTAACCTGCCCTATTAGTTCCCTATTAGTTATTATACTCAAAATAGTTTTTCAAATGTCCCAAGTATAAATGAAGTGAGATTAATGTAAATGTCCATCACAAGGACAAATGGCTACAGAAAATATGCCATAAACAGATCAATAGCTATAAAGATACATACACACTATGGAATATTATTTGACCTCAAAAAAATAAACAAACCTGTCATTTTGTGACAACAGATGTACCTGGAGGACATTATATTAAGTGAAATAAAAAAGAGAAATACAGCATGATCTCAATTGTATGTGGAATATAAAATAGTCAAAGTCATGGAAGCAGAGAATAGAATGGTTGTTTCTAGAAGGTAGGAGGAGGGGGAAATGGGAGTGATATTGTCAAAAGTAGAAAGTTTTTGTTAGAATATAAGTTCAGGAATTTATTGTATAGCAGGTAGACTACAGTTGATAATGTGATGTACAGCTGAAAATTGCTATGTAGATCTTAAATATTCTATCAAAACAGTGAGCTAAATAATGTGTTAAGTATCTTCATTTAGTCACCTTATAATGTATACACACATCAAAAGATTGTTTTACACCATAAATATTTACAATTTTATATGTCAATTCAACTTTAATACCGCTGGAGAGGTACTTATTTTAAAAAGCTGGAAATTATTCCAAGAGTTTTTCATAATTAAAAATATAAAGAATAAATAGCATCATCCTAAAAAAATCTAAAAGAAACATAATATCAGATGATATATCTAAAAGATATCATAGGTTGATCTATTGTCAAAACACAACTTTCTAATCAAAGTACAATGGAGACCACATACATAATTTTCTAGTAGCCATGTTTTAAAAAATTAAAAAGAAAAAGGTAAACTTACTTTCAGTAAAATATTTCAATTAAGCCAACGTGTTCAAAATAGTGAATTTCCATCATATAATCAATATAAAAATTAAGAAAAAGAAACATACATCCTTCATTTCATATCAAGTCTTCAAATTCCCAATCTGGAATAGCAACAGCTGAATAATTCATTTGGCTAGTGGCTGATTTACTGGACAGCATCCATTTAATATGTTCCTATGCTGAAATTTGTTTGCTCTTTTCTAAACAAATCATTTAAGATGATAGTTGGATATTGAATCAAAATAAAATCAGGTGCCATTCTTTTTTTTAATGTGAAGAAAGGAAGTTCCTTTTTTAAAACAAAACAAAAACAAATTTTTTTCTGGGCTAAAGGCAAATGTTAGTGTAAGCCCATTAGAAATCCTTTGTGGGAAAATAGAAAATAAATAAACTGGCACACATAAAGAAACAGTTCAAAGAATTCTTTTGCTGTGTAAATGGTTTCTAAAAGCAAAAGCATGGATCATGCTATTAGCATTGAGTTGCAAAACAAAAAAAGCCTAAGGAAGTCACGAAGCATATCAGTTTAGCAGACCAGTCACAGGAAGAGCCTTTCGCATCATGCAGCTTATTTCAAAACTGAGAACTGACAATCTCTCCAAAAGTTGAAAACAGCAGGGCACATAATAATTGGGTACTTCATTACATGCTAATGACTCAATATATCTGTAAAATTTTGTAAGGTAGGCAGAGATATGATCGATCATTAGAGTTTTATTTTTAGTATGCTATTTTTTTCACTGAAATTTCTATTTAATGCTAACAGCACTCTGTTTCTATAGTATGCATATCTTACCACTCTATGATCAATAGATTTCTGGAAGTTTGTGTTTACATGTCTTCATTTTACTTGCTCAATATTTTAGTCATAATATATAAGGATCAACATGAAATACAAAAGGAAAAAAGGAGAAGGAAGTTTTTTTTTTTTAAGTATAAATTTTTGGAGGGCCAGAAAAACATTTTGATTATTTTGTTGTTAGCTTTAATTTCTCCCAAAACAGTATGCCATACGGTACCCAATGAGTAATTCTAGAGTAAAACATCCTTAATCAGATCTTCAGAAGCAAAGGAATGAAGCATTTGATTAAGAATTATCTCTTTTACAGATAAAATCCCTTTACTTTCAGGATCATATATGTAAGAGGAGAAGACAACATTTTAAAAGCAATTATAGTATCCCAATTCTTAGTCAGATTTAGATGAAAGAGATAGGAAGAGGAACATTGAGGTTTATTACATGGAAGAAATCCATTCTGAATGTTATATTCTTGATTGAAACCAAATCAGAGGTTCCCTGAAGGCAGAAAGAAAATTGAAGGATGGCGGTTTCCCTTCTCATTCTTTGACCAATACCATTTTTGCCTGTGATGGTAATTTAACCCATTTTGTCCTTATCGAGGCTGAGAATTGACACATATATTCCAAGTGTCTGACAAATAAGCTTTGATAATCTTAAGAAAGACTTGTTATGTATATATGTATCTATAATAAATCATGTATACATTTCAATATATATATATATATATATATATATATATATATATATATATGAATTTATGATATGGAAACACAGATGGCCAAAATCTACCAGATATGGCATTCTCAAAATTATGAAATTATATTTTAAACCCAACAACTGCAACTAGGAAATTTTTGTGTAAACAGCTTTTAAAAAATTTATTTTGAACATATGCAGTTAGTTGGATTCCATTGAGTAGCTAACATGAGTTTCAGGAAGGGGTGGGTAAGCACGCCTGCTGGCAGCATTGCTGCACACAGCCCCACCATCAAACATGCATTTGTTCTTTAAGAATATCTTTTTTTCTGACCACTTGTAATGTAATGTGTCCTGTTCAGGCTTTTGCTGAAAAATTAACCACTGCGCCTGTGCAGAAAGATTTCTACCTATGTGCCTCAAAGTCTACACATCTACAAGAATATTGTTATGTATTCAAGCATCCAGATACCTTGTGTTTTGAGTCACTTCTATGTCATAGGTCAAGAAATGGGTTCAGTTTCAGAAAAGTTCAGCAATTTATGCCATTAACTGAGAGGAAACGTAACTATGAAGAGCAAAAGACTTTGCATTTTTCAATCTGCAGTCACTGTTCTAAAGAAAGAGTGTGGCCTTTGGAACTGTGAAATAACTTTGTCCTTCATAAAGAGCTGCATTATGTCCATGTATTGCAAAATAATATGCCCTGTGCACTGGAGTGCAAACAAGAATTTCTCAAGCTCTTTGGAAAGCATATGTACAGTTTAATTGATCTTGCAGAAATATATGACATGATATTGAATAAGGCCCTAAGCAAAGTACATGAGAAGCTATTGAACGTGACTATTTTTTCCTTTTCCTCTATACAATGTTTCTCTTCTGCCTTGGATTCTCAAGAGAGTAAACTAATTTCACTGGCAATATAAACATGAGCTAAACATATACCAGATTACAAAAACCTGACTGTGATCTTAATTTATCCTTTACTAACTGTGCAAATTTTAGCAAAGCTTCTACATTTTCTGTACCTCCTTTCCTTGTGTATTAAATTTGGACAATATATGGATCCCAATAAAATCTCAGAAATGTTTGTAAGAAAAAATAAGGTGACATTTATGAAAATTTGCATGTAATATTATCACAAATCTTTCACAACCATTCTCCATGGAGCTGACAAATACTTTACAATGATATATATATATAGAAACAGAAAAATTTTTTGCCACATGCTCAAGCTTCCTTTTGACTTAGTTTTTTGAAATATTTGAAAAGGTTTCTTTTTTGTACCAAGACTTAGATGCATTATAGACAGTGGTGTCTACTCTGATAATAATCATCACACATGTCAGCTATGTGATCACAGGGGAGAGACACGGGCTTCTTTCCTATTGCCTGAAGAGGAGCTAGTAGACTGATGCTGAGGAACTGGAGGAAGGCAGGAGCAGATGAGTCTTCCTTTGTGCCCCACAGTGGGTCACACTTATCTTCCCCCAAACAAAAGGGATCATTGAGATAATTAAACTTGCAAGAGTTGCTTCATAATCCTTTATTCTTCTAGAAAATAGCTGCAAAAAATGTAGAAAATTTGTATTTTATGCTTTTTGAAAAAGGCAAATTTGACAAATCTTATACCTGGTATACACTAGGAGTATTTTTTAAATATTTTAAATATTCAAAATAAAATCATAAAGTAGAGGACATACCACAAACTATGTCCTTACTGGGTGATATATATTGTGAATAGGCCTGTGCATGTGGTTGCCAATTTTAGTTTCAGACATAAATAAACTAGGCCCAGGGAATTTTGAAACTTTCCCATGACCTCATTGTGTGTTTACGACTTGGAGATTCCACTTACATTTGTCTAAGGAAATAAATACAAACAATAAAAAAAGCAAATGGCTAGATGTAAAATAAATCTAAAATAAAATGCAATCCAATCAATAGTGAGAAACAGACCATGTAATATTAAGTAGCTTAATGGTGCTTTACTGAACATGTTATTTTGAATGTACTGTTTCTTACTCTTCACTTTTATAAGATATTAAATTTTTATTATCAGATAAGTTGTGTTTTATTAACAAAAATATAGCAACTGACCAAAAATTTCTTCTCTACATGATTTATTGAGTCAACTCTCAGGAGATTAGTTCCAGGAATTCCTGTGGATACCAAAATCTCCAGATGCTTAAGTCCCATATATAAAATCAAGTAAAATTTGCATATTATATATATATATATATATATATATATATATATATATAAACTTTAAAATATCTCCAGATTACATATAATACCTAATTCAATGCAAATAACTGTAATGCTGCATTGTTTAGGGTATAGTGACAAGAGAAATGTTTCTACATGTTCAGACAGACATAATTTGTTTTTCAAATATTTTTGACGTATGGTTGGTTGAATACCTGGGTGTGGAACCCATGGATATAAATATGAAGGGTGCACTGTAACCTCATTCACTTTTGTTTGGAGGAAGCATTTTTAAGTTTTAAACAAAGTATAGTTTTTCATAATTATATTATGAAATTGCTTGATCATTTTATATTAGATATCTGATAGTACTTTAAAAAGGAATAATAATTAATATATACCTGTTTAATATATCAATGAACATATACATATTGTAACTTGAATTTATAAAATATTCATCATCATCTCCAAATAAATGACCCATGATTGTAAGGGCAATATTGCACATGTAAGATGAAAAACACTAAGCAACTCAGTCTTTCATTTTAACAGTCATGGTAGGGCTATGTGGAAAAAGAAAAATAAGCTCTCTGGACACAATTTTATTCTCCAAAGACAATTTATGTCAAATAAGAAAAACAAAAAGCACTATCTTTTAAGAATTTCTAACTATAAACACCTTAATAACCCTTCCCAATATCAGTTTCTGGAAAAATGAAATGCTTTGTAATACAGAAATATTACAAGAAAACTTTAACTAGTAAGCACTAAACACGCCAATCATTTTTAATCCCTTTTGACCTTGACCAGATGCCATGATTAAACTCCAGGTAAAGAACTCTGATTCTGAAGTGTCCTCTGGTGTACAAAAATAGAGGCAATATTAGCAGGCTTATATATGTTTTTCTAAGGTGTTTAGAATGCAATGTTTTCATTAAAACATAAAGAATATCTTATAAAATTGTTGGTAAATTTAAAATCTACTTTTATTGAACTTTTCTAACTTGTTTCTTTTTCTTTTCTTTTTTGTAGTGTGATGGTTAATAACTCAGTGGCAAGAATCAAATTTCTTAAGTTAAAACCTGGCCACATCACTTGCATAAACATTCCGTTTGAATTCTTAGTACCTCAATTTTCTGTTGTTTGGGAAGCATAATAATAGAATGTGTTCCAGATGATTTATGTAATGATAAAATGAAGTAATGCATGATGAACATCACAAAAGTACTTGACACACAATAACACTTCAATATCTTTCTGAAGGCAAGAGAATCTTGACTTTTTCTTCTAAATAATGCCAGGGGTCATATTTTGTTTCTTTGTACACTAATTAAACAATATATTATTGTGGTAATTAAAGTTAATCCTAACGTGTTTTATATGAAACTACATTATTATCTAATGAGGTATGTGGAAAAGTACTGCTGGTATGTAAAAAACTCTCAAGAATTTAATAAATTTTAATTCAATATTTGAGTTACATTTTGACAGAATTAGCCTATTATATTCTAATACAACATTTTGCCCTAAGAAATAATTTTACTTTTGGTAAGATTAAATTCCACCATAGCTTAAAATTCCTGATTTAAAGTATATTTTAAAGCTCATTACAAGTCACACTTGGCTAAGTAATGATAGTTTTCCCATAAAATAATCTTTCTACTTTTTCCATAATGCATACTAATATGCTTTTTTTTAAAGGCATTCATTTATAAAATTAGGACCCAGAACAAAACAACAGCAAGCATAACAACAGCAAATACACAGTTGCCATGAGAATAACTCATATATACTGGAAAAGATTTTTTTTATAAGTTCTTATCTTGTCTTCCTACAGAGGTAAGATGGATTAGAAAGTCTTTCTACAGATGCTCTATTACTTGAGGTTACCTTTCTTCTCAAAAATCATAAGTTGAAAATACTTTACATAAATAAAAAGAAGTAAATCTAAATGGCATTCAATAATCTAGCCTACAATACATTGTAACTCATCAAAATATTTCACTGCAGAGTAATGGCTATTTATTATTTTGATTGTGTAGTTGGTCTGGTGCTACCCTCAGCTGCTGCTCACTGTTATCATTCAGCACCTCCAAAGAATATGTGATAGACATCATTATCCAAAGTACATGTATGAAGACATGAATTGGTGTGAAAATACTTTATATACAAACAGAGATATGAAAAATTGTGATTTGTATGTGTAATAAGAATTGTAATGCATTCCACTGTCATGTTTTTGCAAAATAAAATCAATTAAATATTTTTTAAAAGAATATTGTGTACCACAGATCACTAGTCAAAGAAAAGATCAAAATTTAAAATTTGAAGTATGAACTGTATGGAATATTTAGTACTTTTACCGTATCATCATGCTTCCCTAAAAATACTTTTTAAAGTTACCTAATGATTAGCTTTAGAATAAAAAGCACTGTTAAAGCACTTTGACTAATCAATCAATGTTTTTATCCCTTCTTTTCAAGTAAAGAACTATCACCCTCTGCTTAACAAAAAATCAGAGATATCACTTATTATTAGTTTCCAATACATAGTTTGTAATATGAATACAAATGACAATTAAAGACATATAATGCACACAATTATAACATTTTTATATTTAGTACTAAATAAGAGAAATAGTACAACAACAATAAGAATCAAAGAAAGTGGAAATAGAAAGTAAACAGATACAAGTTAAAATGCCCTTTCAACATCCCACAAGTGAAAGCTTTACTGGGTGTGTTCTGTTTGCATAATCTCTCTCTCCTATCTCTGCGATCCTGAGATCCTGAAGAAAACTGTATGTTCATTTAAAAATGTTTCACTTAATGTGTTATATTGCCACTTAAAATGTTCCCCTCCCAGTTAAAAGCACCCTAATTTCAGATACTTATTTTCATATCTTCCATGACATATAGTTCTCAATTATTTAAAGAAGAAAATCTAATATAGCAGGTTATATCATTCCAAGGCTTGCTATAATTCTATTCATTCAAATTATTTTATAACTCTTATGATATTAAAAAACTGCTTAAGCCTGGTCAGTAAATTAGAACTATCATAAAATATTTTACCCCCATCTCTCTCAATACAGGAGCTCTTTACCACCTAAGTTCTCTATTAATTATCTCAAATATTGGCTATGCCAATTTCCTCTCATTTTTTTGTTCATTGTTTCCCCATCTTGTGCTCTGTTTTTATGGTGCTCACTGGAGTGCAGAACCTTGCAAATTGGTATAGCATCAGATTGCTTACTGAGCTATGCCAAATTGCATTTTGATCGCAGTGGATGGATTTATTCAAACTTTTTTGTAAGTTTTTTTTTATGTTTAGAGAAGGCTTGCTCAGAGAGGGAATTGTAGAAATGGAGAAAACTCATTGATGTTAATTCCATCTTATTCATAATACAGAGGTAAAAATATTTCAAACCTGAATATGTGACCTTGTTTATCTTAGGTTAGTGACAGAGCTGAGAACAGAATTCAGCTTTCCTAGCTCCCTCTCCAATTTTCTGTGACAGTTTTTTTTTTTCTTTTCCCAATGGACACAGTGTAGGATATAGCCAGCTGATTTAAACAACATTATTGTTAAATGAGTTGTCTTCTATAAAATTCATTTTAGGCCCCATAGGTTGCTATTCCAATAGTTTTCAAATCAAACTATAGGAAACTACTTAAATAATAAACCAACAAAACACATTGAACAACACTTATTGAAAATTATTCTAGGTACTTGTTTTATGTTGTTACATGAAGAGAAATGATTAATTTAAAAAAAATCCTGTCATTTTGAAGTTTATATTCCAATCAGGGTAAAAAGAAAATATACAATCAACATTGAGAGAAAAAAGAACAATAAAATAATTTGATAAAGGTATTCAAGTTTAGATACATGCTATTCCCTATATAAACTCCTGTGAAAATGCAGAAATAATCAGAAGTAAAATGATTAGATTCTGACAGCTGTGACCTAATCAGTCTTAGTTTGAATGGTGAACTGAGTGGTAATAGTAGGTATGTTCTGTCGGACTGGAAGAAGAGGGCCTCTGGGAGTATGTCTTGGAAAGGTTCATCTTCTCTGTAGGCCCCTTCCACCTCATTCTCTCTCCTTCCTAACTGCCATGAGCAAATCAGTGCTCATCTGCTATGCCCTTCTGCCATGACACTTGCCTCATCTCAGGCCCAGAGCAATGGAACCAACAGCCCATGAACTGAACCTCCGAAACTGTGTGCCAAAATAAAAATTTCATTCTCTAGGTGGTTCTTGTCAAGTCTTTTGGTCACAGCAATGAAAAGCTGACTAATGCAGCTTTGGTACTGAGAAGTGGGGTTGTCACTGTGATTAATCTAACCATAACTTCAGACACATTCAAAAGTGGTTTGTGGGAGCACTTTGCAAAAGTTTGGAGATGCAGACTGGAGAAACATGAGAATATATTGTAAGCGGAGAGAAATAGGTGATTCTGTGGGAACTCAGAAGAGCAGGATGGTGATAGGATTACAGACACCAAAGACTGTGCTCATGAGGTTATATCAGGAAATGAGAATTATGTTGGGAATTGGACTAAAGGACATTTGTGTTATATATTCTGGAAAAAATGTGTATATATATTCACCCACCACTTGAGACTTTACATGAAAACAGGTGATGGAATAATTAATCTGGAAGAGGAAATTTCAAGATAACTCAGCATTCAGGCTGTAGCATGGATATTGCTATTAGGTTTTAGCCATATTTGCTGTGATAATTGGGAGCAGGAAAAAAAAAAGTTAAAGGATTTTAAAAATTTGCAGTTTGGCTAGAAAAGTGCATATGAAAATATAGCCAAGGAAGGTGTGGTTGTTGAAAATATTACATCCACTAAAGAATTCATCTCAGGTTCAAGGATGTAACAGTAACAGTTCCTTTTAGAAGAAACCATGCTCTAGAAGTTGTTTGCCCAGAAGTTGGTTCACCATATGCAGTCACCCAGGCAGATCAGAGGCCACTGCAGCTCTGGTACCAGGGTAAGTAGCTACTGCTTAAGCTGGCAGAAGACCCTGACATTGTGCACAAGGTGCTTGTTCTTTAGTAATGCAAGATGCTGGTGATACAGGGTCATGGAGGCTTCCACCAAGATTTAAAGGAAGGTCTGGAGGGCTAGGTGAAGAGTAGCAAGGTCAGAATCCCTGTGGGCTTTCCCTGAATTGCTGATGTGTGAAGATGTGAAGGTGGAACCAAACCTGGAGTGGAGACACTGGGAATTAAGAGATGCCACTAATGTGTACTATCTGCCCATGTAAGCTGCTGGCTGTGGAGAGAGATATGCTAACAAGAAAGAGGCCATGAATAATCTCTCCAGTAGGTCCAAAGAATGGGACTGTCCAAGCCCTTTGGAGAGAACATCTCATTACCCTGTGCCCAGATGCTGGGAGTGGAGGTATAGGAAATTTTTGCCTGGTTAGGTTCATATCTTTCTTTGTGCCTATCCCTTCTTTCTTTGACTCTATCTCTCCATTTTGAAAAGGAAAATTTTATCCTGTGCTACTACATATTGAATATATGTAGCCTGCTATTAATTAAAGTAAAGAATTTACTTTCTCAAAGTAGATGGTGGACTTGGATTTTGGGGCAATACTGTTTTAAGACTAGGGGGACTCTTGGAGATAGACTGAATGCATTTCTCATTATGAGACGGCAATGGGGTTTTGGGGAACAGGGATAGAATATTATAATTTGCATATGAGGTGTTCCCCCAAGGCTCCTGTGTTAAAGCTGGAGGTGAAATGATTAGAGCTATAACCTACCAAGGTTAAAATCTAATAATGTTATAAGAGATATAACCTAAGAAGTCCATCCTATGTTGATGAACAAACTGGATGATAGTTGTAGTCATGTGGGGCTGGGTTGGAGACATGTGCATTTATCTCCCAAAAACTAATGCCTCCAAAATCCTGATGGAATCCAAATCTGGAAGCCCCCAAAAGAAAAGAATTTCTCCACATCATAGAGTTTAGCAAGGAATAATATAATTCTCTCTACTTTTAGTTGTTATTTTTTTAAATTTCATTGGTATTCTTTTTTGTTGATTTGATACATCCCCACTATTATTTGATAATGTATACTTTCATCCAATTTTATGTATTTCTTTTGATTTTGAATGGGTTAACAGATTTATATTTTTTAACTTTTTTATTCATGCTTCTTTTTATACTTTCTACACTTTTGTCTTTTTCCCCCCTCTTTCCTTGTATTACCTACCTCAGTCTTTCCCCTTCTTTGATTTATTTGTTTATTGGTTGGTTAGTTTTTAGTTTGTTTATTTCTATGTCCTATAAACTTTCAATATAAATTGACACTCTTTAATATCTTTTTTGTCAGAGTATTCCAGATTATTGCTCTCCTTTTCCATTTTTAGACTAGTGGATTCATGAAGAATATTTTATATAAAATTTTATGGCTTGTATAGCTGTATAGTTTTATGACTTTTTTCTGAAGTTGCCAATTACTATCTCCTTCTAAGAGGGTTACAGACTGATCATAGCATTGTTATTATGTTGAGCTGGTGTTTGATGCACTCCTAGCTCATGACACATAATAAAGAGAAAGTAGTTCACCAAAAAGGCATTCACTTAACTGTGATAGAGATATCCTTCACAATAGAAGGGCAAATTTCAACACGGAAAACAATAGGAAAATAGCAACACAATAAAATGCCTCCAAAAGTTCAAAACTCTCACAACTCATAAATTCAGTGAAGTGGAGGAAATACTGGATAAGAATTCAAAAAATCGATTGTTAAAGAAATTTTAATTTTTTAACAGAACACTTTTGTCATTTTGGATACAGGTACTAGAGGGCATTATTTTAGTAGTAAATCCAGTTATTCCAAAAATTTTAAAACTAAAGTTTGCAATACATTGGACATGTGAAACTTTTTCAAGTATGAATTTTAGGAAATCTAAATATGTATCAAGTATCTTTGGGTAAAATTCAGCATGTACATTGAGAGGGGCTGTCAAGATATTAAGCTTAACACTATTTATACAAATAGGATTTGTATGAATGTTCTATGCTGATTCATTAAGAAACATGTAAAATTGATTCTAAATAATGACATTCAGAAAAGAAATACTTTTCTGAGTTTGTAAGTCAATCACACTTAGAAGATTTTAAATGTTAAATATATCCCTCTAAAGTAAATCTATCATTAATTCAAATGTCCTTATTGTACAATTTTTAAATTTTTTATTTCAATCCAAAATTGTACATAGGTATGGAAAGTAAAGGGAGTAGATAATTAACAGATTGGAAAAGACACTATTTCTTTTAAAGATATTTCTGCTTTATGTGCAAAGCTACCATTAGCATTAATGGGAGTTAAACACATAAATTCACAATGCATCAATAGAAGAGCAAAAACTATAATCTATATAATGAATGAATTAAATAATTATGAGTAATTCGTTGGCACATGACCTCCTCTAAGTTATATCAAGTACATAGTCTGACTTTTTGAAATGGTACTTAAAAAGGTTTTACACCCTAATTGAACAGCCATTCACTGAGCTTATTTTTCACTTAGATCTCTCCTAATACCTGTGAAGTAGGGTTTTTAAAATAGGAGATGGGATGGTAAAAGCAGTAACTTCTCATCAGGGAACATTTAATAAGTGGAAGCTATTAGCCCACTAAAGGACACAAAATAGATTAATCTTTCAAAGATATGTCATTTTGGAGTTATAAATTGTTCAGTGCTCTATGGAAAATATTATAGTTGTATAAAGGAAGATTTACATTTACACCATTTTTTCATAATTTTTAAGAACATATATTTTTCATAATCATTAATTTGACTATTCAAAAATCATCACCAAAAATTAAAAGATTACCAAATTTGGGAAAGTTTACTTCTTATAAATTCTGACATGTTTTTCTTTGAAGTTGATGCTAAGAAATTTAACTTTATTACTATCATATTATTTCATTTAATTTATATGCATGTTATTATATAAAAGAAAATATAATTCGAATGTTCTTTGATATAATGATTTTAAAAAAACAAATAGTAATCTTACTGACAGGTCAATGGTTTCTAATTAAAAATGCCTTACCCACAAAAATGATTAGATATTAACAGCTTTCACAACAATCATACACAGCACCTAACAAAGCAAGTTCAATTCTATTGCTTTTATTTTCAGTTAAACTTATGAGTGCTTTGCTTCAAAATTTCTGTTATTTGTTTGGGCAAAATTAATCACTCTTCCTTCTTATAGTACATAACACCATTATTCAAAGACCTCAAAATCTCATGAGTCCATGATTTTGGATTTACCACAAAGAAATAAACTCAGAACTATCTATAAGATAATTCATGGAAAATATTATGATGGATCCTTGAGGTCATAGTTATTAAGACAAAAGAATGGAGCACAGATTTCCCAATATTGAAGGATAAAGATTGAGGACACTACTGGTAGGTAATTTATTATTAGAGTTTTCTATCCTTTTATCATATATAAAATTAATTTAAAAGAATTTTTTGACACAAACAAAATCACATGCCTATAACTACATTTTATAAGACCTTGTCCTAATACAAATATCTTTTCTGAATTTTTCTCTTTCCAATTTTATTTCTCTTATTTCTTACCTCCATCCCTTCCTTTCCTTCTTCTTTTCTCATTCTGATATAATATTTTATTTTTTAAAATTATATTAATACATAATGAATAACTTTCATCACCAAAAGCTTTTAAAAAGTATTTTGTAAGTGTTAATTATATAACATTTCTTTTAGGGAGTTTATGCTACTGACCCTTCAATACATTTTAAGTGCCTTAAAATATTTTTTTAAATAAAAACTTTATGAGGATGATACTAACATTGTCTCTATTTTACACTCATCACTGAGACACAGAGATCTTAAGTAACTTGTTAAGCAGAGGGTGAAGATTAGACCCCAATATACCATGACTCCAATCCATGTAATTATCATGCTATGATTCTATCACAAATTGTAAAAGGCATCCAAAAACAAAAAAACTTTTTCTCCTGAAAACTGATAATGAAAAAAATATGAAAGTGTTAATTAGTAAGTAAGATTTTTATATTAAGTCAGGTTCATGCTCATTCCATCTAGGAATCTGAGAACAATCTAATACAATCTGTTTTTAAAACCATATCTCATGCTGTGATTTATAAACCTATTTAAAACTTTATGAATTAAATTATATTTTCTTTATAAACCACACTTTGGGAATATATATCTTGGGCATTTAGTATCCATTAGAGGGAACAGTATACTTCCTGTATTTTTCCCCTTAATTTTGCTTCATTTTATAGCTCAAAATAGAATGAGAAAAAGTAAAGAATTTTTTTTTTTTGGTGGCATAGAAGTAACTTTTTATTTGAAAACTGATGCTCTTAAAATAGTAATCTAAACTTTGCTTTTTCTTATGGTACAGTGTTTAGAAGATAAGAAATAAAACTAAATTTTCCATTTAATGATGTTTTAAGGAAAGGTCCTAGACAACCTAGAGGAATTGAATTTGATATTTCCATGAGAACAATTTGATTTGAAGTACAGCCATGCTACACATTTTGGAAGTTGTGTTGAATGAATCCAAGAGAATTTCACACTGATTTTCTCTAGTTTGTTCACATTTCAAATTCAAGCTTTTACGCTTATGTTGAAAAATCAATGATTTTAGATCACATAATCACCACATTTCTAAATAAATGGCATTGTTTAGTGGGGAGAGGAGGGAAAAGAGAACCAGTTGATGAAATAATATAGGATGCATAATTTAAAAGATAGCTAAAATGTCACTATTTAATATTCTGTGAACATTTATGTCTATAAAATACTTTTAGAAAAATTGTTTATTGCAAAAATGGAAATGCAATAATTTTTAGAAGTTTAAAGGGAAAACACTGGAATGTGAAGGCATGACAATACTGTTTTCAAAAAGTATGAAACTGTTAAATTTGGGGAAAATACATATGATAAAACCAAACTCCTGGGAAGAAATAGCAACCCACAGCTCAGGTTACAGCAGCCATCATCAGGTTCAGAAGAATCACATCAACTGATTTGCACGTGCTCACAGTCAAAAACATAAAACAGTGCTAATGGTTGTGTCATGTCTGATCATTAAGAAAAAATGGTATGTAGGTCACACACTCATGTACAGTTTTACTTCCTGGCTTTTACAGAGGAGGATTTTGTGAGAAGTATCATTGATATCTATTTCCTTTGTATAGCTCCTATCTGTAGATGAAACATACAGAGTGAAAATTGTAAATAGCTATGACAATTAGACATTTTAATTCAGGATTTATTTTCTAGTTCTTTCATAAAAAATATTATCAAAGGAAATATTTTATGCTTAGTAGAAAGCTTAAAACAGCAAAAAGAGAAAACACCTTATATTTAACTCATGCTTAAAAGGTTGCCATCTCTTGCACAAAAATTTCATGTTGATTATTGTTATTTAATGTATTGTTTTTTATAATTACATGATGTATATTCTGCAAAAGTGTGTGAGATTTTTAACAAAAAAGTTACGTTTTTAGAAGAAATAAATTTTTTGATGCACAAAAAATTACATTGTCCTAAAATTGTAGGTAAGTCATGAATAAATAATACAATGATTCCATATATGTAGTCAAGGGAATAAGGATTAAAACTAAAATACTGAACTCTAAATCTAGAGTATCAAATCTCTTTTTTTCCCTCTTTCATTATTTCTCCCCCCACCCCAGGGAATATTCAGGTTTTGCCCACAGTAATTTAGAAGCACTGGTCCTGAAATAGAGGGGAAAGACATCAATGGCCATAATTGAACCCTTCACTCAGCTTTTTATTGAGAGCATATTTGATTGGTATAATATAAAAATAGAATACACATTTAGAAATAGACTTAAAACTGCTCTTGGAATGAGGACTAAATGGTTCATGAGACTGATGAGACAAAGATTCTATTACTCCAAATCACTGGCTTGAGTCCAGCTTACATTAAATTGACTAATTTATTACCATAGAAAAATTTTCAGAAAATGATATGGTATTCTAAGTTAATGTCTGTCTCCATATGAAGAGATCTTTCAACAAATGCTGGTTACAAAAAAAAAAATAAGTCCAGCTAACCAAAGAAACTCAAAATCAAAACAAACAAACAAACAAAAAAAAACCACCACTTATTTAAAGTATGTATCCTGTAACTTATAGGTGTTGGCGAAACATTTTAAATACTTGTAATTATAAAATGAGATTTTGAACAAATGGTTCCTGAACCATTATATCAGGATGTGTGTACAAGAGATTATAAATAATATGAAGAGATCATTCCGTATCTTTAGAAACATTTGAGGAATATTATTGTCAATGTGTTTTTTGACTAAATGTTCCACTGGAATTATATTGTATTTCCTTAGAGTTCTGAATTCTTACTTTTCTTTCCCTGTTAAAATTCAGCCTCCAGGTCTAACCCAACATATGGAACCCTCCAAGTGACATGGACAGTTCCTATACCTTATAATGTCCCAGGTTTGTGTTCTGGAGTATACCATTTTGTGGTCCTCTCTCAGTACCTCCAACTTCAGTAGTGTGCATTTCCTGAGCCTTGGGTGGAGACAGAATAAATAGATGAAACTTGGGATTAATGGACAGGTTAATAAATATTAACCTATTTTTAGGTAGTCAGTGTATAAGTAGACTTATTTCAGTCAATGTATAAGTAGATATTTTACTAAGATTTCACCAGTTAAACTGAAATAAAAAAACAATATTATAATTGAGTTGGGAACAGTGGCACAAGCCTGTAATCCCTTTTTGGTAAGCTGAGGCGGGAAGATAGTGAGTTCAAAGCCAGCCTCAGCAACAGTGAGGTACAAAGCAATTAAGTGAGACCCTGTTTCTAAATAAAATACAAAATAGGGCTGGGATGTGGTTCAGTGGTTAAGTGCCCCAGGTTCAAACCATAACACACACACACACACACACACACACACACTCAATATCTAGCCATAAATATAATTCTTAAAAATCTAATTAAGGGGCTGGGGATGTGGCTCAAGTGGTAGCTCGACCGCCTGGCATGCGTGCGGCCCGGGTTCAATCCTCAGCACCACATACAAACAAAGATGTTGTATCCACTGAAAACTAAAAAATAAATATTAAAAAAAATCTCTCTCTCTCTCTCTCTGTCTCTCTTTAAAAAAATCTAATTAAAATTTTATTTTTAAAAGCAAATAAAATGTCATTTTAACTTGAGCTTCAGTGATTTACTTTGGAAACACACCAATCTGAATTAACTCTCCCACTTCCAATTCCACTCCTCAGAAAAAGAAAAAAAGGAAAGGAAAATGAAAAATGAAAAGAAAAAGAATATATATAATCCTCAAGAAAATATTTAGTGGGAAAATGACTAAATAAATAGTCCCTGATCATGAATATTACATTGATTTATGCCCAGAGATGGCCCATGTATACCTTATTTACTTCTAACTTTAATGAAAATTATAGTAACTAATTTTTTTTAGAAAGAAATCATGTAAATACATACTTCAAAAATAAAAGGCAATGGAGAATAATGCAGTCCACAAGGGAGAAGATGGTTTCCCTAGGTAAAAAATAATCTATTGATACAAACACCTGAAAGTGATAGAAAATTCAAAAGGAGATTGATTGACATATTTGCAGAAGGAAAACAAAAGAAAGATTCTCTGGTGATTGGGTAGTAATGTTGCTTCTGTATAGGTAACAATAGCTTCCTAAAAGAAATTAAAATGGCCCCTCCTGCTGCAAGATGTCACACTATTACCATTTCTCTGAGAAAAACCATTCAGGGACTCCTTCTCTTTACATGTTCTTCATGAAAGCAGAAACTTATGAATGTATTCTACAAACTTCCAAGAAGACATGAAATAAAAGTTCCTATCAAAGCTAGCATAATAAAACTGAAGTAGGATTCTAATAATTCACATTAAAATCAAAGCCAATGATTGGAAAGTGTGACTTTAGAACACATCTCTCAGAAAACTAACGAATACATACACATTCACACATTAAATTAGATAGACATTAATTCTAAACAGTTTCAGTTAACACCAGTAAAACTTTCCACTTTCCTAAAAGCTGTGGAACTTTTAAAAAATATTTATTATACTGGACTGGGGTTGTGGCTCAGTGGTAGAGTGCTTGCCTAGCATGCATGAGGCATTGGGTTTGATCCCAGGCACCACATAAAAATAAAAAAAAATAAAGGTATTGTGTCCATCTACAACTAAATTTTTTTTTTAAATTACTACACTAAACATTCAGGTATACACTGCTCTTAGGAGAAAATTCAACCACATAAATGCCATCAGAGAACAAAATTTAAGAATATATGTAACCTTGCATTCTAATTAAAAGATGTAAACAACATCTAAAAAATGGTTCTTGAGCTTTTTTACATACTAATTATATCAAATGGTTAATACTTCATCTTAAATATACAAATAGTACTTATGAAAACCTATGAGAAAGAAATAATATTTTCCTATAATACTGCAATATCTCAAGGAAACGAGAGAAAACATGACACAGAAGAGACAAGTATTTGATGTCATAGGATGAACGACATATTATGCAAAAATATATCACTAGGTCAAACTAATTAAAGAAATCTCCAGAGTATTTGCTTACTTACCTTAAAAACAGTATCAATAGCTTTAATAATCAATAAACCAATATAGGCAATTCAGCTTAACTGGGTTGTGATAAAAACCTAGCTGTAACATTGAACTTTTTGAGAGGTTGGTTTTCTGAAGGCACTGCAACAACTTTTCGATGAACTATTGCAGCAAAATTCTAGTGATAGGACTGTGTAAATTATAGGCCTGTTACCCTGAAGATAAATAATAGAAAGTAGCTACTATTATAGTAGAGAAAAATATTCTGCAATTTAATGTAGGGTGAATAAGTGACTTTAGGGATCCCATGAAGCTTCTTAGATTTAAATAAAATATCAAGGAGACACTCTGTTCAATTAAAAAAAAAGATGATATGAAAAAGTGAATTAAAACAAATCAACAAATACATCATATTTATATTCACCATTTTCCTTTTTAGAACATTTAGTAGTAGTGCTATTGTTGTTTACTCAGGGCCATTAATAAAACTGATGGGTGAAAACAATTTAGAAAACATTAAATGTAGTTATGACTGAGGTCTAACATAAGTTTAAGTGAGTATAATAAATAATCATGTTATTCTAGAATTTTTTTCAATTATTTTCAATCTTTCAGTTTGGTATTCTCACTGCATACCCGGCGAAAATATCTGTGATCCACTTCTATGTTCTCTAATTTCATTAACTTGACTGTTTAATTAGAGTTACTAAATCTTATTTTAAACAAAAGCTAGAATTAAAATAATAGAAGAGAAATATTGCAATTAAAACATACCAATAATGCTACAGGAGCATAAAGGAATTTGAACTCCTGTGTCACTATGTAAGACATGACAAGAGGATTAAAATTATCTGAACTTGGGACAGACAATGAGATTCAACCAGGGTAATAGTGAGGTAGTAGAAGGGAGAGCGAACAACAGGGGAAGAAAAGGAAAATGAGAAGAATATTTTTGTTGAGATGACAGTCAAAAGAGCATTCTACTGCCTGTGAGATATGTGGGTAGTGTATGTTTGCATCACTAGTGTGTGTTTTTGTGCAGGAGCACATGTAGGATTATTGTACACAGTAGATTAGGATGACAGGTAGTGCCATGTTACAAAGTCAAACATCATTCAACAACTGATGGGATGTCCAAATATGATTGCCTATCAAGTCATTTTCTGAAATTTTTTAAAGTACATAGTCCATAGTTCCATCATCCCTACCTGTGGTTCTGACCCACCTATGATTTCTAAGGTTAGTCACATTGGGGAGGAACTTCTGCAAGTCAACAGCAATAGAAAGCCAAGATGTTTCTGATATGGTCTTTTCTTGATAACTGTACCATCTGTGTTTCAGGAGCAGTGACATTTCCAGTTTTCAACAAGTATGATCAAGACCACATTTTCAGAGTTTCCTATACAGACTACCAGATGCAAAGTACTCTGACAATTACCCTGTCTCTTAAGTTGTTCACCCCCCCTTAATTGTTGCATTTCCCCTGCTTAGTTGCTCAATTACTTGTTGAGTGTCTAGTCCCACTCCCACCTTCATCCACGTATACATACTTCCAAGAAATCTCAAAGAGAGTAAAACATGGCTGACTTTTCAATGCTTATTTACCTACCCCCAGAACACTGCATGGCACTGGAATGGGTACTGAAAAAGTGTTGCTATAGTTTAAGTAAAAGGATGATATGTCAATTGTGTGTGTGTGTGTGTGTGTGTGTGTGTGTGTGTGTGTATGCCAAAGTTCTGGGTCCCATCCTGTAGAACACACAACTAAAGTTGATTTCTCTGCAAAAATTCCTTTATGAAGTTGGCCAGAATTTATTATACCTATCTGCTGTATGAAGGGATGAGTGACAGAACAGCTTCAAAATCAACTTTTAGGGCTGTTGCTCAATGGTAAAGCATTTGCCTGGCATATGTGAGGCACTGGATTCAATTCACAGCACTAAATATATATAAATAAATAAAAAGGTCTATCAACAACTAATATTAGTGTGTGATTTTATATATACAAAATTAGTTTTTAAGTCAATCAGCATTTAGAAATTTTGGATTCTGCAGACTAGAAAGGAAATAGTCTTGTATAAATCTTCAAAAATTTTGAAATCATCTTTGAGAGAGCAAAGAGAATAAATGCTAATTATGAGCTTAGTACAGTTTATAATCTCAGGTATAAATCAAAGTTTATAGTATGAAGGTTCATTTAAGATATTCTATTTAATATATTTATTTTATAAATAAGAAATCTAGGCAGCAAAAAGAAAACTTATTACAAAAGAGAGAAACAGTTAATTAATAGGAGTTAGACATTGATTATCAAGATCCAATTAAAGTAATTTTAAGTTGAAAGTAAAATATCAACTAACTAAATTTTAAAATGAAGCAGAATAACTCATTGTAGGCTAGCATTATAGTATTTTTTGAAATTTAACATGGAGTCAACTTGATTCTGTTCAATAGATCTTTATGAAATAAATTTAAAATATCTAAATTAGACACTAATCATATTAAGAAAATATCAGAGAAAGTTACTTGAAATTAGAACGTGCATTGTCCTCTTTATTTTTATGATAAATAAAAGTTTACTAATTCATGAAGCAATGAAAAATTTAGTATTGTTTATAAAAAAAGGGAATTTGGCAACCTATGTTGTGTGATGCAATTTAATTAAAAAGCTTGTTTTATGTAGTGTTAAAGATAATTTCCAAATCTCATTTTTAATGTGTTCCATATGTCTTGTGATAAGATACTGTGCACAGAAGATTACACTGCTGAAGATGTATTTGGTTAGTAATGTGTAACACGGGAGGCACACTGGCAAAAAGAAAATGTTCTGTACACATCCTGTTAAATTTTTTAAGGACAATCTTTTTTAAGAAATACTTTTTTAGATATGATGGACCTTTATTTTATTAATTTATTTATATGTTGTGCTGAGAATCAAACCCAGCGCCTCACACATGCTATGTAAGTGCTCTAACACTGAGCCATAACTGCATCCCCGAAAGATCATCTTAATTAAATGAGCAGAACTTGTATTCCATTTTGCTAGGAAAGCAGCAATCTATTATTCAATCATCCAGCAGAGAGAAATGATACAGCTGTTTCAATGTGGTCTAGTATAAGCAACAAGTAATTGAATATATCACAGTCATTTTCTAAATACTCCCTAAAAATTATTATTTCTCCAAAGTGTTTGAAATGGAAAGAAAGGCATTCTCAAAAAAAAAAAAAACAGATATTTTTCACTTTATTAAAAAAATAGACAAAAAGGAGGGAGTATTAAGAAAAAATGGCATGATCACCAACTGAAATAAATAAGTCTCTTTAGCCTCTACAAATTATAGTTCAAGATAAAACATCTGAAAGCCTACTTTGTTATTTTGTATACATAACATTTTGTCTTCATTAAGCATAAGTTAAAAATCCTATCAAGGAAAAAATTACATAACCACAGAAGGGAAAATAGAACCCTGGAACATTCTTGACCAAAATTGTAAAAAACAGGTCTATGTGAAAATCATGTAATTCACACATTTTAAAAATGGTTTTTGTTCCAATATTGATCATTAAAGAACATTTTAGAAATATAATTCTTATTTGTATGAAATAAATACTCTTTGGAACATGAGTGACAACAACAATATTAGTCCTACTGCATTTCACACTGGAAACAGAATGCATAAGAGTTGCTACAAATTTGCTTCCTAGAGCAAGGTTAACAAAGGCAAGAAACTCTCTGAAAAATTCCTTGGGGAAAAGAAGCAACTGTACCAAAAACAATTGAACAGATTATGTCTACTATCCAAAGTAATCCGTTTTCCTTCAATATCTTGTCAGTTCTCTATACAGCATGAGATGCAGAAAAGCAGCAATATCTTGAAGAATGAAGCATGGAACCTACTGGGGAGGGGACCTGAAACATACTAAATATATTTGTGGCAGAATTAATTCCAACACCCAGGAGGACGCTGCTAACGCATTAGAGTGAGCTGTCAAGTGAAACAGGAAATTTTTTTCCATGCATTTTCTAATGAGTTTTACTACACCCCCAGTATTGATTTTAAGACATTCTGCTTGTCAAGGTGGAACTCTTGTACTAATCTTCAGATAATTGACTATTTTAAAAAAATCTTTACTCCATTCTAAAATATTAATAGAATAGTCCACCTCAGTATAATTCCCTTTATCCTGAAGGCACCTCATTGATTTCTTTAAAAAGCCAACTAAAATAAGAGAGCCCCCTGAAGGATTGTACTGTTATTCATTCTTTACTTTTGTCCTAACTTATGACTTAAATGTATAACTTTATCTTGTTCTATGATCTAAATTCTTGGATGTTTCAAATTATACAAGTTTGATGATAAGTCTTATGTCATCTAATATGTGCCTTTGTCTATGACATTTAGTAAGTAATATTAGCTATTTCTAAAATCTGCTCTGTTTGCTGACTATCACACTTAAGACTTTTTAAAAACCATTTTTTCTTGCTTTGAATTATTGGAGATTAAATTCAGAAAGCATATATCCCAATTTAGAGGGAATTAGTTTAAATCCAGGCAACTAAAATAATTTATTAGTTAAGAAGATTCAATATAATTAAATTTCCATCAAAAGCTTATTGAAGTTTGATAGAAATATTATATGTATTCTCCATGATTCAGAGTTAAATTAGCTTTACTTTGGAAGATAAAAAAACAAACATTTTAAAGTTTCTTTTCTTCAATTAACATTGCAGATATATAAGAAAATTGAAAGGCCTTATTTAATAGTACAAGAATAAAGTAAACCACAGTATGTGTTTCTAAATACACATAGAATTTAAATCAGACAATAAAAGAATACTAAATATTTTGTTAGTAGTATGTTCTCAAATATTCTGTACAACTTTTTCTTACTTTTCAGAAAATTTAAAATGTTGAATATTTATACTGTTCAATTCCTAAGTGATGCCTCAATTTAAATGAATAGGCCATAACACATAATCAATTTATAGCAAAGAAAAGTGAATATTATACTTAAATACTACCTGTGAATTTCTAATGTTGTTCATCCATTTGAGATTTAATTTTAGAATAATTTCATAATCAAGTTATTTATAGAATCATATAACTCATTAGTTTTTTTAAATAATTAGATTTTTAATAAACCCAATTATTTAAAAGGCTGTGTCTTTTAAGTATTTCCAGTTTGTCTTAAATGGGATATTTCCACCGTAATTGAAAATTAGAATAAAAGAATATATGCAAAATGATTTTAAGAATCACATATGCTTAGTTACTGGTGCTATTAATAATGGCAAAAAAAGAATGATGGAAAATGTTACACTATTTTTCATTTAGTTTTCTTTCTTTTTCAAGTCTATCATACTCTAGCAAAAAAAGCATATATGAGTGAACTTTTTCCCAAAAAAATGTGAAGTCAGGATGCCCCAGTCTGGCTGGGCACAAATCACCGAGCCACCACAAAGCACTTGTATATCAAACAGGAAGCTTTATTGCCCAAACTCCACCAGCACTCCAGGCACACTCCACGCTTACTCTTCCAGCTCTCCACCAGGCTCTGCCCCAACTCTCTGGGAACCCAATGACAACTCAACTCCAAAGTAGTGGGTGCCTGAGGCAGCAAGAGCTGCCCTATTGCCAGACAGCAAAGGTCTAATATACAACTGAATACACAGCTTAACTAACCATCATCATCTCAATGGCTCACTGGCAGCACCTTTCAACTATTCCCTCTGGCAAAATGCCAGGTGTCATTCCGACTAAGCTGTGGCCCTCAACATCAGGATATTAAATGATGATATTGATTGTCCAAGATTTATTTTGGTTTTAAAAATTAGAAATTATTTGCCATTGCAATAGACTAGAAATATGGAAACAAGTTTTGCATTGGGAACAGCTATCCAGATATGTAGTGTGTGTGTGTTTGTGTGTGTGTGTGTGTGTGTGTGTGTGTGTGTGAGAGAGAGAGAGAGAGAGAGAGAGAGAGAGAGAGAGAGAGAGAGAGGTCCACCTGTCTGTTATCCTGTTTCTTTCTTTTTGTTTTTAACCTTTAAATTGTGTTCTAAAAAATCAAAATGTTCTACAAGAAGATTTTTATTTCTGTCATTTGTACTGTATGATTCTGAAGAAACGAAAGTTCACACTTAAGCAAATCAACAAAGAAGCAATAAAAATACAACAAAAAGTCTTACTACATTTCAATACCACATGCAAATAAACTGCATTTTTTCAGTTTTACATTGGGCTGTATTACTCACAACTTCATCAATGCACCAAAATATGGAAGGAAGTACTTACATTTAGATTGGATAAATAAAGTAGTGAATAAAAGCCTCCATAGTAACATTCACATTGACCATGACTGTCAACTGTGACTTATTCAAAGGCTATAAATTACCCCTATTCACATGCTTCCTCAGAAAGATCCAAAAGAAACTGGACAGTTAGGAATGCTCCAAAGGTGGTACAATATCTTTCCTGCTTAGCCTTCAATGTCAAGGTCATAATTTTTGACCAAATGTTGTACTGATCAAATATTCACTATGTATTGAATGCCTAGCTCCTATTTAATTTAAGTAAATATTGGTGACACATCTGATATAATGAGTTAATATTGATACAAGTTTTCTCTCTTTGGTTGAAATACACACAATATTGTGATATGCACACATACATATATAGACACAAACAGGTCATTTGTATGCATACCTAACATACATACATTGTGCTGTAATCACTTCTTATAAATAAACCTTGGGATGGTCCAAGACTAACAAGGAACATTGCAATTTTTATTGTCAGGGTTTTCTTTTAATTGGGAGAAATATTTTAATAGCAAATATGCTGGAAAAGAATATTTTAATACAGAAACATCATCACATATTTCACCTAAAGTCAAAGGGAAAATATGATTTAATTTTGAAATTTGCATTTTAAAGCAATATTTTTGGAACAAGTATCCATCATTTATTGGCAGTTAGTCTATGTTGTTATTACAGATAAGTAATAGTTTTCCAGTACTATTCCTGGTTTAGAAACTGTTTTTTTGTGCATTTCTCATTAGAAGTGTTTGGGTTTTTTAATTTTTTTTTAGTTGTAGTTGGACACAATACCTTTATTTATTTATTTTTATGTGGTGCTGAGGATTGGACGCAGTGCTTCACACGTGCTGGGTGAGAACTCTACCACTGAGCCACAACCCCAGCCCCTAGAAGTATTTTAATATTGCTATTTTAGGTGAGATTATTTTTCTATTATTTTTAGATGGCTATTGTTGGTATGAAGTAAAAGTATTCATGGGTATATTGAGCTTGAATCTATATACTTTGATGAATTCTTCTATTAATTTGAATCCTTTGTTCATTGACTTTCTTTGAATTTTGAGGTTATCATATCACTTATAAATAATTAATATTTTTCCTCTCTTTCTTAATAGTTAACTCTCATGTTTTCTGCTGTATTATACATTATCTAAATTCACTCCAAATAGTTGAATGATAGCAGCAATGCATGCTTATATTGTTTGGGATACAATGGAATTTCCATTACATCTCACATTTATTTAACTTTGTTATACTCTCAATAACAGAGTTTATTATGATAAATATTTGTCTACATAAGAGATATTTTAGTAGATATTTACCAAATATGTACAATAAAGTAGTCCTTTGATTAGCCTACAATTTTTTAAAACTATTTTTTAGATGTTGATGAACCTTTATTTATTTATTTATATGTGGTACAATGCCCTACTACTGAGCCACAAATCCATTTTAATTTTTACATTTTAATTTTTACAAAATTAATACTTGTAAAAATATTTTTATATCATAAAACAAGATTTCCAATAGGAAGTAAAAATGAGCATTTTTGACTATCATGAAAATTGAAAAAATATGGAACTTATATCTGTGGCTTGAAGTTTCAGGAAACTAGGAACTACAGAAATGATAATTTTTAAATAATGATTTGAATGAAAACAAATGAGTTTTAAATTAATATTTTTAAATACACACTTGCATTTGTTAAAATAACTCCAAAGTAAATGTGTACTTAATTTTTATGAGTAGGACATATTTCAGGATGTTTTAAGCAGGAACAAAACCAATATTTATTTTTGGCACCAAAAAAGCCTAAAGAGTACAAACATGTATCATGAATATTGAATTGGGATCTTTGGGATTATGACACAAGAGATTCAAAAGACTGAAGTACAGAATTATTAAAATTGAAGTAGTACATGAGATATGAAGGCAAAGAACTGACTTTAACCCTGGTTCTGTTTTTAACTATCTATATGTTTGTGGATTCATAATTTATTTTTCATGAACTATAATTAGTCTATGTGAAATAAGAAGTAAATGATATGTTTCTATTTTTTCATCAAGATTGTTTCTGTTTTATTTACTTTGTCTACACCCCAGTGGCTATTATCAATATTCTATCATTGAATTAAAGTATTAATAGAGGAAAAACAATAATTGTTCTCTGATATCCTTGACTACCTAATCTTTAATTTGTTTTATGGAGTGTCTACATAAGCCTTTATAGAAATGAACAGTTGGTTTATTTAAATCAAATTGTGATGATTAACTGGACTATTGATTATGTGAAAATATTGGTTAAAATCTAAGCAAAAATAATGGAATAAATTTATAATACAGATCTACACATAATCAGATCAAAATGATGCTCTTACTTTAAAAATAATTAAAAAAAAGAAGTCAATAAATTAATATATGTCAAAAATATCTCCAATCTGGTGGAGTATTTGAAGTTATAAGTAGATTCACACAGAAATTTCTATACACAAATTTACATACTAAAATTTCTATACATACATATACCTACATGTATACACAATATTCATTCCCTGTCCATTACTTAAAAATATCTTAGACTAGGAAGATTATTTTTCAAGTTACTAGTTTTTTTTGTTTGTTTGTTTTCTTTATTCATAATAAATTTTAGTTTGGTTACTTAAGCTAATTTTTCCCTTAATAAAATTTACATCCAATTACACACATGGACACTGGTGAAGTCTCCCACTGTACAGCTCAGAAAGAAAAAGAGGGGGCTCCCAAGGGCTGCCTGACCTTTTCGATGTCAGGCCAACTCCAGACTAGAGATGCCCTACCTTGTATTATAAAAGAACAGGTCAATGCCAAGAGGAATCCCAAAACAAACAACCAAACTGGATTTTAGCGCTGCGGCACAGACCTGGGCGCATTGCTGTTCCGATCCTGCTCCAGTATAGACCTCCGTCCTGTCTTCCTGTAATTCCTCTCTGTTCTATCTGAATATTTTAACCAAAATAAGAGTGATTTCAGTCACTTTTCTTTTTAAAACTGCCATAAAGACACACACAGTTACATCTTCTCATATCACGTGTGCACAGATGCACAAAAAACACCGACATGGATTTTACTCAATGATCAAGGTCAGAATGAGGGATATATTTATAATCAAGTTGAAAAATCCGAAGGTGTCCACTTAAACATCTTGGTATATTATATCCAAATGTTCACTCTTTACCACGGAAAAAGGAAATTTTATCCAGAAAATGTTAAGGCCTTAAGAAGTAAATACTCACATTTCTCTTCCATGTATAAAAGGTGGGTTTTTGGGTTTGCTTTGGTTTGTTTTGTTTTTGTGGTACTGGGGATGGGACTCAACAAGTTAATGTTAATCTTGTACTTGACCCATTTTATTAACTTATTTAGATGTTGACAACTCTGTGAAGTTGTGATGTTGAAGCAGAAAGAAGGGATAAGCCTACCAGAAAAGAAAGGAGAAGAGGAAACAAAATAAAGGGGGAGGGGCCATTCTTAATGCCTTAAAATTACAGGAAATATTACTTCTTTGATCAGGAAGTTTTGAAAAGTATATTTTCTGCCAAAGAAAGAAAGAACCCCCCCCCACACACACACATACCAGAGAGAGAGAGAGAGAGAGAGAGAGAGAGAGAGAGAGAGAGAGAGACAGAGAGAGAAAATAAAGCAACTTGAAAGATAAGAGTGGTGAATACAAGAAAGGATTCTGCAAAGTTTCTCTAAATATTCTGGATAATATTATCCATCCAGATTTTCAAACCATATTCTAAAACATAACCTTTAATTAGTTACTGAAAAAAACAAGTGCTTTAAAACATTTATTAGAAGTTGCAGGAGCTGCAAAGGAAAGTCTGAATCTGTTTATTCTGAAGAGGGAGTCAGGTGGGATGCCTTCTGTTTGCAGAGAGGGCCATTTGCACAGTTTTTCCCCCCTTCCAGAAACCAACTAAGAATGATGTGTGCACATAAGCCAGCAATGGTGGACCTAGGGACACAACAGAGATATTCAAACCTGGTGATGAACATAGACTAACAACTTCAGGGTGAAAGATACTTTGATTCCTAAATTATTTCTGGATTTCAGAGGAAACTACCATCTTGGTCAAACTGCCTATGAGGGGACCCTGCTAACAGCCAAGAGGGACGGTGTAATGTCATTGGCCTGGGAAAGGCTGAGATCCATGAGAATGGGCTGGATTCAGAGGGCAGGTCCCTATGTAACTTCTAACATGAACTCTTCACAAGCTTTGACACACTTTGGACTAGGTTTCTATAAAATTTCCACCTCTGAGTCCCCTTCTCGGGACCAAGGTGGCAGTGCACCCCCAAATTATGTCACAAATGCCTAGCCCTGAAATCTTGAGGCAGAGTGAGTAAGGGATTCTGGTGAGGTGAATCCTTTTAACCCATAAACAGATTCTCTACTTCCAGACCTGGCTGATCCTCAGGGTTACCTAGGACAGAGGTGGGAAAGGAAGGCAGATTTTAAATGTGGGCTGTGAGGGGCCTATCTGATTTAGGAATCAGAAATTCCTATTTAACTCCCAAATTGGCATTCTGTAAGATGAGAGGCAAGCTGAATCTGATCACCAGGCAGCCACGAACATGGGTGGGAGCAGGAGTAAGGGTCCACTGATCCAGAGGCATGGGTGCATCTCCTGCAGCTCAGTAAGGTGGCAGGGATCTGCAGCAGTTTAGCCAGACTACCATGCTGCAGGACTGAGGTCTTTGAATCTCCTGGCCCAGAGCCTGCAATTGCTCTTGTGCTGTTGACCCAGGACCCTGGGCTAAAGATCAAGTACCTTGAGTCTAGGTAGCACATCCCTAGGTCCATCTTTATCTCTGGGCCAAGGATACCTGTTATCTGCCCTTGAAATGCTGTGTGCTTAGCGTGGCATATTTGAAGCTTGAGCATGCACAGAAATCTCCTGTAGTGTTGGTTAAAATACAGTTTTTTGGGTCCCATTACAGAGTTCAAGATCAGTAGAACTAGAGTGGGACCCAGTGATCAACTTTTCAGGTGCTGCTGCTGCACACTTAGAGAACCATTGCTTTAGTCTGCTTTTTCTCGTCTACTTATTTTATTTGTTATTTGTTCATTTTCGATATACATGCCAGTTGAGCATATTTTGACATATTATATATACATGGAGTATAACTTATTCTAATTAGAATCCCATTCTTGTACATGATCTCAGTCTTTCTTTGATTAGGAGGGAAAAGATATTGTAGTATCTAGGGCATATGACATGGGATGATATGGCTGACAGGTTGAGGCCCAGGAGTGCAAATCTCCTCTAGAAAAGTGATGGGATCTTTGAAGGTGGCTCATTGCTGTTTTCTAAGAGCATGGCCTCAAGATCAGGGAGAGGAGGTGCTGACTCCAGCCAGACCACACTTCTATGGGGAGTTTGGCCTCAGAAAAATAGAGAAGTTCTTGCCACCATTAGAATGTTCCAGGGTTCGGGGTTTTCGGCTCTTGAAAGGAAGAAGTCCAGAGAATTCAGGACAAAATGAGGCACTGGTTCTTCTGTTGGTCCCAATTTGTTTTCCTAATTTTAAAAGAATATGTATGGATAAAGGGTCCAAGGTATATGTGGTATTGGTGCAGGGGAATAGTCCACAGAGAAAGAGGCCCTGACATTGGGCTGGTGAGGTCTAGGCCTGCTCCCTCCTCCTCAGATCACATCTCAACATTATTACTTTGTTGGCAATTAGGAACTTCTGTCATGTTTTTATGCACTGCTTCCTCCATAAGAAGACATTTAAATTATATTTTATAACTACTGGTGTATAGATGGATGCAGTTCAGTCTGGATTTATTTTCATATACTTATTCTGTTTATTTTTATTCTGATTATAAAATAAATTAGATTTAAAACATTCTCATAACCCATAAAATTATATGAGTTTAGGAAATGTGGCTAATGTGCAAAACGGGTAAGTCAGCACTGCTCCTGAAAGGGTACAGAAGCTGCTCATGCCTCTTTCCAGCTGTGCCTTTTTTAAGCCTCTCTAGGAAATCTAGAGAGGGCTTTGGGATTAGGATATTTATCTCTGAGTCAAGTTCCACATCTGGTATGAAACTGATTGGCCCCCCTTAGTACATCTACTAAAAAGTCTGTCCACCCAAAAACTGGGTAGAAAAATCCACACAATTAGGTTACTAGCATCATTTTATGTTACAGCTGGCCTGTGTAACTCATTTTCTTTACCTGAAAATCCAAATTATTCCGTGAAATCCAATTGATGTAAACCAAGCAAATGCATATTTGGACTATTCTTCTCTGCTGCTATACAATGACTTAAGTTCCTAATATCTCTCTAGAATTTCTTTAAAGCAAACACTATGATTAATATTTTATACCCTCTTCTGCACCTAATTTTTGTTTTTATTTTTTACTTCTCATGACAATATGCAGGGATCTTCTTTATCCTTTCTTTCCTAAACATCCATGTAGCATTCCGTTTTAAGGATATAGTGGTACAACTTACAACTGAAGGCATCAGGTTTTTTTTCTGGTATTGTTATCACAACCACATCTGGCTGATAATATACTTTTTTCCCAAAAAAGTGGCAAAAATAAATATTAAAATCACAACATGTTGAAACCATGGATTTTCCCATTCTGATTCCTTCTGTTTGCCTTTTCCTTTTTAGTTTTGGAGTGTTAATTATGAGCCTTTTCATTCGCAGATTAGTTAAACTGCAAAAACTGAAATGGAGAATTACTTGGTTTGGTTGTGAGGGGCGCATCTTTGAGGCTTATGGTTATACATATTGATTTCTGTTGTTGCCAGTCATCTTGGTGTAGGAATGGCTCTGGGCACACTCCTAGGGTTGTTGTGTCACTTTTCTGGTGTTGTGACATGACAGTGCAGGCCAGAGGCTACACAGTAGTAAGGTGATGGTGTTTTCTGATGCCAGACCCTGGAGGCACACACATGGTAAAAAAGAACCAGGTCTGGGATGTACAGACCAGAAGCTACTGTGTGGAATGGTATTCCAATATTTAGACATGTAAAAGTATAAGTGATGGATTCAGTTGTCACTGACCATCAAAATAAAAGTTCATGAAAAATATGCTCAGTAATACATGCAATATAAAAGTAAAGTGTATTTTACATTTTATTGGAATCACATTAAATATAATCAAAATTTTATGTTTATAAGGTACAGGGCTGCCTCATCTACTACATGTTTGCTTGTGGTTAGGCACAAGTTTTATGCATACCAGTCTATGAAACTTAACTAAAAATATTTAATATTTCTTATTCTGAAAAATATCCAGTGACTCAGGCAAAAGGGCATTCAACATTGCTACCAACAAAGGGGAAATATATAAAAACACCGAATACACTGCTTATGAAACTTTTGCATACATTCCTCAATAAGTTAATGTGTGCAGCATGGGAATTATTTGATTATGCAATTATATGGCTTGATACTATGCAATGACTGTTTTAGATGTATTTGCTTTTGTGTATATTTTATTTAAGGTTTTAAAGGATTTTAAGAGTAATTAAATGAATGAATAAGGCTCTTGAACTGTTTAATAATCCAGCTAATGAAGAGGAGTGGATCATGTAAGTGCATTGGAAAAAAATGAGATTTCTTGCATATTTGAAACATATTACTAATATAAATGAAGATAACTTAAGACTCATAGTATATCAAAACAACAAGGGCATCATTGACAATCTAGTTAATGAGTATGATCATCTTAAAATTACTTAACATTACTCATAAGAAGGCTTTTTAAAATTTTATTTATTTATTTAGAAATATAGGACAGCAAAATCCATTTCGATTCATTGTACACAATTGCAGCACAACTTTTCATTTCTTTGTACATAATGTAGTGTCACATCATATGTGCAGTCATACATGTACCTAGGGTAATAATGTCCATCACATTCCACCATCTTTCCTGCCCCCATGCCCCCTCCCATCATAAGAAGGATTTAAGTGTCTTATGATCTTATAGATCATAAAGAAAGAAACTAGGTAATGACCCTCAATGAGCATGATGTAATCAGTTATGAGATTTGAACGTGAAAACACATTTTGCATAACATTTATCGATAACAATAGCTTTGAAAGTTTTGGTTGATCTTATTCTGGTTTCATTTGTAAATAAACACATTTGCATTATATTTGATGCAAATATGATTCTTTTTCTTAAGGAGAAACTCTCAAATTGTCTAGTTTCAAATATGTCAACCCTCATCCTGGAAAAATCCATACACAAAGAGTCAGAGTGTCTGTCATAGGGCTGATTGCTGAGAAGCTTCTCATAAAACTGGTCATGGACATACTCAGTCCTGGATCAGGCACAAAACTCCAAACGAACACTTCATCTTGAATTCTTGCGCCTCTGTGTTATATAAAATTTTAAAATTTCTACTTACACTTCCATATAATTTCAGGTTTTACCTTTAAACTCAATACTCTGCTGTTCTTTTAGCTACAAGGCATGATGATGTTCACAAGATTCTTTAAAAATGGCCTAAAACTATGCATAAATGAAGCAAACATCCAAAAGATGAACCGTAGTTAATTGTAATTTTCAGTACAGGGGATGGAACCCAGAACCTCACACATGCTAAGCAAGTGTTCTACCACTGAGCTACATCCCCATCCCTCCAATAGGTAAGCAATGAATTGACTGAGACTAAGATAATTGTATGATGTCCAGTATCTCCCATTAGTCTCAGAAAAGGGGACACTTTTTGAATCAATGTTCTACTGCTTTTAAATATATATTATGAATTAAAGTTGTTTATTTTAAAGATAAGGTTATTATTTACTCAGAATATATAATAATGAAGCTTCAGTATGCATAAAGTGCACTCAACAAACAGACATAAATAACTTCTGCGGAGTCCATTTCAGAGTATCTGATCCTTTGTCTACCTACCTTATTGGTCATATTACATTTGTTCCTGTGATCAATACATGATAGAGGATATCTGAAAAGGTGAAAGTAGATACTTTGGGAAAACAGAATCAATGCGGTCAGACATATAACAGAAGAGCCCTTAGCCCACAGGTCTAATATAAATCACAAATGTAAATATAACCCTTCTGCATTCTCTTTTCCCTTCTGTTTACTCCTTCTCCAAAATAACAATTCTCAGATTCTACCAGCAGATATTCTTTCCTAAAGGTTAGCAGACTCTTTCCTAAAAGACAGTAGATAGTGAAATATATAGTTGACTTTCATTCCTTTAGAACTTGGTACAATCCAATTCAGTAAATGCCTTCTCTAACTCCAGAGGTTGGGCACCTCTGCAGTTTGCAGCAGTGGGTGAAGAGGGTGAGCCAGAGGGTAGCATAACATCTTCAGGCCTGAGTTACCAGTGGACTTAGATTTGATCGCAGTGTTGATAGGAGACAAGAATATAGGAAGTGCCTGAAAGCTAAGTGAAGGAACTGGGAAAATCAATGCCAAATCTCATTTGAGTTGTCTGGGTTTTTCCAAAGGACTCTCAGAATGTGTTTCTCAAAATTTTTTCTGGTTGCTTCGTCTTATCATCCCATTCTCCTGTAAAATGAGCAGAGAGTCCTTTCCTCCACTCCTAAATTAAAGTAGCTCTCCTCTAGGCACCCTGTGTTGTTTTACTATATTTGAGAAATTCTCCTTCTCTAAAAATCTTCTATTGTGTGATTACTGTTTGCCCTTCCACACACTAAAATACAAGTTGCGTGAGAACCTGCTTTTTTTCCATCACTGTGACACTAACTCCTAGATCAGTGCCCAGGACTTGGTAGATGGGTTGGAAATATTCTAAGACCTCATTTAGTCTTAAACCCTATCAACTTCTTTTTTCAGACCCATAGATATGCTAAAGGGACAACTTAAATTATGTGTTAAATACAGCATTTGAAAGATATGTTTTATAGTAGACATAGAACACAGCAGAGAATGCTAAATAGATATCAATTCCATATCTTAAATATGTAAACATTTTTATATCTAAAACATAAATGCAACTATAATCACTGCTTTAGTGTTATTCCAAGGAGAACATTTTGTGGACTGGTGAGGTGTTCCCTAAAAAAAGTCCAATTCATTCCTCTGTCTTCCTATTCCCATCCTTCCTTCCTTCCATTCAATCCCCTTTGTCTGATCCAATGAACTTCTATTCTTCCCTTCCCCACCCCTTATTATGTATTAGCAACTGCACAGCAGAGAGACCATTCAGATTTTGGTTTTTGAGGATCTTGTGCATACTATCATGCCTTGTAGCCAAGAGACATTGGTATACTGAAACATTTAGGAGCATGTCTTGGTCTTCTTAGAACTTTTGATAAAAGGAGACACAGGAATTGTTATGACTCCTCATCTATTTCTTTTGATTATATTCAGACTCCTACTAATTCACAAATATGGCAAAGTCAGATAGAAAATGGGTAAAAGTCACTTCCAGGAGAAAATACATCAAAAACAAAAGACATGGAATTGAGGGTCTGATCTCATCTTTGGAGCAAAGAACTGTTAGTAGCGGTGCCTCCATATGAGACTCATTGTCCTTGAGATCATGGATGATGTGAATGGAATAGAAATGAATCTCTTTTTTTTTGCTATAAAATTGAAATAAACACCTTGGATTTTATTAAGTAATTAATATTAGTGAGGAAATTGAAAAAAATAAGAACAAAGTATGGAAGAGAGAAAAAGGAAAAATAATTACTGATAACACATAATGTTTCACAATTACCAGAATTACCTTTTTTTTTCTTTTTACCTAAGTGGGGGAAAAGAATTAAATCATAGATAAAAAGGCCACTTTGGAGCTTCCTGAAGGACAGAAATGAACTGGATTTAGTCCTTAAGGTACTTAGTGTTGATGCCAGCTCTAACATTATCTATCTGTGAGATTTCCAATGAGTTCCTTTTACCTGACTCCTTCGGCCTCTACTCTATAACATCACTCTCATCTCAGATTTTGTACAGACCTCGGAACTGTAAGTTATAGCAAGATTGCTCCTTTTTGAACGTCATGTCCCACATTCAACCCAGGATTTCCCATTGACTTTAATTCCAACATACATTTTCAATATATCTGCCTTTCATCTAGACAGCTATCATCTTTATCCACACCATGATCATTTCACTCTTTGATTAAAAAATAGTGTCATAAATGGTCTTCCTATTTCAATCCTGCTTCTTCTATAGTTTATTGTCTATCTGGCAGCTATTATACTCTTTTTAAATAATAAATGAAACTCTTCAATGAATTTAAATTATCATTTGAATAAAACCCACATTCTTCGTATGGGATCAAAACCTTACCTGCCTTGATGTCTGCCTTTCTGCATTTGATTCAGACTACTTTCCTTGCTGACAATTGTCTAGCCACTAGGGCCATTTTTGGAACTTCCAAACACACTGAATTTGTTTCCATTCCAAGTCTTTTGTTATTTTATCTTCATAGAAAACTCTTCCTCAGGTCTTTACCTTTTTCTACTAGTTTACCTAACCATCACCAATGCCACATTCCCAGACAGATTTTATGTAATGATGAAATGCTCAATTTTCTGCCTCACTTCTATCTTATCCCAAATTTCAATCCCATTTGCTGTTCTACATGGAACTTATCAATATCAGAAATTTCTAATCATCTATTTATGTACAGTTTTAATTTATTATCCTCTATAAAATTACAAACTCATTAAGGGTAGAGAATGTGTTGTTCATTACTATTATCCCTAGGGTCTAGGATAATGCCTGGTACATGGTGAGTGCTCCATAAAAATGTCCTTAAATGAATGAATACTGAATGAATCAGTAAAGAAAACACAGCAAAAACTTACTGGGATAGAATTGAAACTAGATTTTTTTGCATCACTAATAATTCTCAGATTTGTCTACTATTTATCAAAGTATAACATTAATCTTTGGCGTCAAGATACTTCCATTAGATGATTAATCCAACACGTCATTGAGTAGCACCTTGTGAATTGTTCTTGACATTAAAGTTGAGCGTTTCATTGTCTCTATTTTATTACAGGGGTAAAGCAGCAAAGTTTTAATTATAATAAGTATCTACTAGACGCTTAGCTTTATTTGGGGGTATTACTCATTTTTTCATACCTCTTGCCCCATTCTGCAGAATTCAGTGCAATTCTCTCCTTAATACTGACAGCTCCCTCCTGCCCCCAATTCGTTTTAAGGTGATGAGAATTAAATAAAGAAAGAAGATAGAATTTGTTAACAATGCTAAGGCACCCCATCTGCTATTACTTTAAGAGTGACTGCCTTTCTTTACTCTTTCTTTGAAAAGAGTAAGAATTAGACAAAGGTTACAGAACAAGGGCAAAGCGACCTAGTATAGAGAGTTGGACAGTGATTATAGATTTAGCAACTTTTCAGACAGGAGGACAGAATGAGTTTTAAGACCCAGGACAAGAGAAATTCCTTTGGATTTCAATCTTTTTAACTAACTCCTTCCAGGTTTCTGAACAGTGTACTGGTCTCAGCATAGCTAGGGCATGACAGCACTGTTATAGCACCTGTGTATATATTTACAAAGACCAAGATCATTTCTGTATTTAGAATCTGCTGGCTTAAGATAAAAGAAGTTACACTTTTTATTCACTAATGTTCTTATTATTATATCTGCTCCCAAGAAAGGGGAACACTTTTAATACAAAAGTATTAGTCTAATAGAGCCAAATCTTCTTACTCTAAGAACTGCCAGAATTTAGTCTGCTCTGACAAAGAATTTATTTTATACAATAAACTACCATATTTTCTTCACTTCCTTAAAACTATGAAAATGTGTGACAATTTGTGCTTATGACCAAATTAGTGCCAAAATTGTTTCTTGCTATAGACAGATACTTGAGTTCTGTTTGAGCAAAGCCCATCAAAGACAAATTCTGGTAAATTTCAGTGCTGTAAATACTCTTTTGCACATAAGAGCTAAATCTATAGCTTTTCCATGAAGCTGCTAAGGTTTATTGAATATATAATGCTAACTTTACCATGGTTCTAAGTAAGCATTCACATCAAAAACAAGGGGAAAGACTAAGGGGTCAAAAACAACATATTATTAAGATACTTTCAAGATATCATCTTTCCAAGGACAAATGCATTGAGACAACAGTCTCTTAATATTTTGAGTGCTTATCATAAATATTTAAAGGTATAAGGATAGTTTAAAACAAACAATTTAAGTTAAAGTTTAAATATAATTCCAGTATTTGTAGTATGGGTTACAGTAGGTGACTAACACATAACACACATTTATTTATTTTCAATGTCAGTTTTCCTTATTAAAATATTGACATAATGTTCTAAAACATATGGTCTCTTATGCAGCTAAAGCTACAGTAGATAAAAGTTATTTTCCAGCTCAATTAAAATTAAGAAGAATTCAGAAGGTACTAAAGTGTTAATTTGACTCTGGCCTCACTGAAATCTCATATAGGAAACTCACATACAGCACTGTATAGCTTGCCAGTGTCATCAGTGTCAATCTATGGCTAACACTAGTTTCCTGACACTATTTGGGTAGAAAGTTTGTCCATCAACATCTGCTATAAACTGCAAAGCTCTTAGAATGACATAATTTCATGTGGTTTGACAAATCCTGGTTTATACCTAAGTGGCTTTGCTGTGCCTCATCTGCAAATATAAGCATAAAAATTCATGGACACAGTTGAAAAAGGTTTAGGTGGGGGGAAACCACAGGCAATGAAAGCCACCCTTGTTCTGCCTGAGGATGGTGTGCATGGACATGCTCTGCACAAATTTATTAGCTGCAACACATCTCCACAGAAACTTTGCAAGTCAAATTTCTTTTCTGTTTTCTAAACCATGATTGTGTTGCTAGTAATCTTTGACAACTAGTGAAAAATAGTGATTGATTTTATTAATTAATGTTTTATATGGACCATATTTCTACCTAATTCTAGAACTGATAACAAGAAGCATGTCTGATTGTAAATATTGGTTTAAGAATTCTAATAATGGTTTTGATTTATTAATGCATTGGTCTACATGTGTCAGAGGGAGCTTTCTGCACGCCTCAGTGGGAATCTCCTTGATTTGTTGAATGTGAAAACAGGCATGTAAATTATTGCTGTCCTGTACATCCTTTAATGTCTTGGGTGGGGGTGGAGGCTGTGGTTTTTGCTGGCCCTAAATGAATCAGGCCTTTCTATATAACTTAATTATTGTCCAAACCAAACACTTATACTGTGATTTAGTTGGGATAAAGCCAAGACTTGTAGCTTCCACATACAACAGTCTTGACAAATTCGCGTGAAGCTTTATTTTTTACGGCACCATCACTGGGTAAGGATACCAGTTTTATTTAGACATCCCGATTGTATGCACAGTGAGCAAGGGCTGTGTCCCAGGGAGCTGTGCCAAGACTAATTACATTTGCAAATTCATTTGACTTTCTCTTCTTCCCTTTTTTGCTCTAGTAGAAAATAAATAAATAAAAGCAGACATACCATAGTAAGTTCATTAGGCAATGAGGTTGTCAAACTACATTTGGCAACATTTGAATACAGTGAAAAAATAATGTACTCTCTATATGTTCCCACAAATGAGGATATAAACTTCCATAGCAATTTCTGAAATTTCTACAAAAGAAAGCATATAGCATGACAGAAACCTCTTTGGTACTATTGAGAAGGAAAAAAAATAATAATAATGATAACTTTTCACAAGAAGACCTGGTCAATTTAATCCAGGATGAATAGATAATCTCTCATTGAAAACAAATGTGTAAGTTCCTGAGTTCCATTTACAAATAAGACTACTGAACTATTTTACAATTGACCTGAAAATGCTGTTAGGTAAAATACCTATAAAAGTAAAAATAATTTTTATTGTGAGGGTTTGATTTTGATTGTTATTGCAGCATCCTGCAATAACAATCAAATTCATTTCTGAAATGAATGTAGATATTTACAAATAAAAAATTATATTTACATTTATACAAATCTTGATGGTTCCTGAGAAAAATGTGAAGTATGGCCCATATGATTTTATGGTTGGTATTGCCACATATTGTGCAGATCTCCCCTTGGGTATGAGGAAGTCCCAGCCTTCAGCCCTCATAGAGCCTGCCTTGGCTGAGGCTGCTGGCTCAGGATCATGCCCCATGATTGGCCTATCTCCAGTGAGTAAATAAAGGTGAGTACAAATGACTATTCCTGGGGCCGGGTTGTGGCTCAGTGGTAAAGTGCTTGCCTAGTGCCTGGTATGCATGAGGCACTAGGTTTGCTCCCTGGCACTACATAAAAAATAACCAAATAAAATAAAGGTATTGTGTCCATCTACAACTAAATATATATATAAAACAAACTATTCAAACTATTCCCCTTGCCCAACCCAGAATAACCCTGAGGGATGAACTTCAGAATTAATTATAGGGTATGCTGAGGCTGCCTTTAAAACTGTATGGAGCTCAAGTTCTCTTTCTGCCTAATCCAAAGCCTAAAAGAGATACAAAGATTGGAAGAAGTTACAATAAAATAATAATTGTTATTTATTTCCTGATGATAGGTTTATGAGTATTGAAGTTTGTTCATTAAACTTGTATTAATTTCTCATTTTTCTGTAATCACCATTATTTTATAATCAGATAGAAAAGTAGATGGATTGTTTCAGGGGTACTGTATGAAATGAGATTAGTGAGCCAATAATGAACCCCAGAAAGCATTCAAGTTCAAGAAGCCTATTTAGAAAGAATGGAAAGAGTAGCTCAGGGAAGAGGCAGTAGCTACACTAGGAAAATAATTAAAGTGGTGTGCTTTCATGGAATCCCAGAGTGCTCAGGGTTTCAAGGAAAGCATTTCCTTAGGCAAAAGCAGTTTCAGAGAAACAAAACAGAAGCAAAATGGCTGTGGATTGAGGCACTGCGACTTTGAAAACCCAGTGCTATCAACCTTAATGGAATAGGGCCCTACCTTTTTGTTTTAGATAAGATTCCCCTAAGAGTATACTGGGAGAAAATTCTATTGCAAGAGGTTTACTTGGAGAAGTTAGGGTAGTGGAGGAAGCCAAAGTAGTGATGATCTGTCAATCAAATTAGTGGTGTGGACAACTGGAGTTTACTAGGAAAGTCTGAGAGAGTACAAGAGATGCACTGGGATTAGAGTCTGTCATTGTTTAAGGGCTACAATAAAAGTGTTAATTCCCCTGTTACCAGCTTGCTGTATAAGTGTGACTCTGTGTGTGTGTGTGTGTGTGTGTGTGTGTGTGTGTATGTGTGTGTGTGTGTGTTTGGAGAGAGGGGTGTTGAGCTGGTTTCAGTGGCCAGAGAGCCCTCATGCAAAGAATGGAAACTGTGAAAATGTTCGTGGTTATGGGCAGAACAGCCAAAGCTCCTGCTCTTCTTTATAAACTAAATGATCCATTTCCAGGCATATGTCTAACAAAAATGCAAACATGTGTGTACTAGAGACGTGTTCCAGTAGATGCTGTGAGCAGCATTAATTTTAATAGCTTCAAACTGGGAGAAACACAATGCCCAGGGTATTAGTCTGCATAAAGTAGAATGTAAGCAATGAGAATGAATGAATTGATGTCACCTGCAGCAACATGGAGGAAATGCACTAGTTAGACACAGAAAGAGAAATATAAGACAAAAGGAGAAAACAGGTTTTAGGACTACATTCATGTGAAATCAGAATCAGGCAAAACCCATTTGTAGTGCTGTGGGAGAGAATAATAGGTGTTATCTTAGGAACAGGTGGTGTGTGTAAGGACTGGACACCAGGTAACCTTCTGCAGTATGTGGACTGTTCTAGAATTGGATCAGGATGGTGGAAATATGTGTCCTCTTTGTGAACATGTATTGAGATACATGCTTATGGTTACTGGTCTTTCTATGTGTATGTTATCCACCATTACAGAGTTTATTTTTACAAGTAAAAGCATAAGCCATTTAAGACCTAACAGCAACACAGATTTCACATTTCTGGAGAGACTGAATGCTGCACCCGTTCACTGCATTTTTAAGCACTGGTAGGTTCCAGAGACTTCAGTGCCTCTGTCTGGGATTAGATGGGAATACTCTGGAGAAATGACTAGGACATGCCAAATGTTAAATCTTCATTATCATATGTTCCCTTTTAACAAGTTCCTAACTTCAGCTCTATTTTTATATTTCCTTTAACAGTTCCATAGTTCTGAGCAACCATGGATGGTTTTTGTGAAATCTATCTCATTATGAGACCAAAAGAAAATGTCTTTGTTTCTTCTGATCCATTCTTGTCTTAGGGATCCATTGTGAAAATGACATCCCCTGCAAAAGGTTTCCTAAATGTATTAAACCTTTGCTGAGATACTGACCTCTAGGCAGGTGAAGCTGCACTTTTCCATAGTTTTACAGATGCTTAATTTATGTTTTGTCCATTATCTTTAAAAAATATATGCCCTTCATTTTTCTTCCAAAACCAACCCCTAGACAGGGGTTCAAATATAAATGGAGATAGAGCTTAAGTATTTTTAGAAATGTAGTCAAACCCAATAGGAGCTGCTTTAGAAATGAGAATTGCATTGCCAGAAGGCAGATGTTGTAAGAAAAAAAGCATGGGTATGTAGCATGATATCCTGCCAGAGGTTACAGTTGTGATTTTTCTCTTTTCAGAGAGAGAGGTAGTGGAAAAACCTCTTTAGAACTAGTAAAGGTAGCCTTTTATCACACTCTCCAACTCCTGAGTTTAAGGAGTGATTTGGAATAGTTACACAAAGAACTGTCAATCATTCTAAGGTCAAGTACAAATTCCTATATTCTTTCCAGAAGAGAATTTAATAATAAACAAAGAGAGGTATAAAAAAAGGAACACCAGCCAGACACAGAGGCTCATGCTGTAATCTTAACTACTTGGGAGTTTGGGAGGCTGAGGCAGGTAAGCCTGGGCAACTGAGTGAGACCCTGTCACAAAAAATAAAAAGGAGTGGGATGTGGCTAAGTGGTAGAATGGAACTACATTCAATCCCCAGCACCAAAAAAAAAGTGGTTGATAGTGGGCAAGGTAAGTGAGATACAGCCAGCCACATATGATGGAAGTCTAGTTGGAATCAACAGTTTAGTGTGCAATCACAGAACAAGGAAAGGATACATAAAAATTCTTTGTGTTTAACCAAGAAGAAGGTTAAGCATTTAAAATTTTGAATGCAGAATCACATCGGTATTTGGGGTAAAAATGGGAGTTCATAACCCACTTGAATCTAATGTATGAAATATGATATGTCAAGAGCTTTGTAATGTTTTGAACAACCAATAAAAATATACTTTAAAAAATGTAAAATTTTGATGTTCGTTAAGGAAACCTGTATGAAACTGCTTGGCATTTGATTTTGCACAAATCTATCTAAGGGCAAAAATGTTTTTGTGATAGATAGTTTACGATTTGTGTCTCAATATGCTTTGCAATAGAGGAGATATTTAGACATTTATAAAACATGAATAAGTTGTAAAGTAATCTGGGACAAGTGGCCCAATAAAAGTTTTTTCCACTGGGCTATGCTGGGTGTTGCCAACTCCTGAGAAGAAGTTAGGAAACAGATAAAACTGCCATAATTATCCCCTTAAGCTTAATGGCTTCCTCATATTGACTAAACTTAAGACAAATGTCACCCTGACTATAAACCCTTGACCATGTCTCCCATCTTAGAGCATCTCCTTTAGAAAAATTTGCAGATTGTAAATATTTTCTCTGCTCCTTTGATATAAATTTTCTACAAATTAGTAATATCATTCTAAATGACCATTCATTTGCAATGTAATCATCAAGAAAAATAGCAAGACTATCTTATAGACTTGTGAGAGGGCAGAAACCTAATTTTTATAAGTACACATTAGCAAACACAGATGGCATAGTTGCATAGTATGTTAGCTTTCTGCTGCTGTGACAATATACCTGAGATAAACAACTTAAAATGTGAAAAGGTTTATTTTGGTTCATACTTGTCTATGGTCACTTCTCTGTCTTGTTTCTAGGCCTGTGATAGGGCAGAACATCATATGAGGAGTATATGGTAAGCAAGAGGGGACAGCAGGGATAAGATATAGCTTCAGGAACCCACTCCCTCAAATCAGCTTCATCTCTTGTTTCTACCACCACCCAATAGATCCATTAAATTCTGAATCCATCAACAAATTAATCCATCAATAAGATTAGAGCTTTTATTATCCAATCACCTTCCAAAGGCTCCACTACTGAACTCTGCTGCCTTGGGGACCAACCCTTCAACAAAGAAGCTGTTGGGGGACATTCCAAATGCAAACCATGACACACAATCTCCCTGTGATGCCCTTTAACACTTTGTGTTCCAGGGGAGCTGACTTCAATCTTTCTCTTGAATAGTCTTGAATAGACTTGCTTCAGCTTTGACTTGTCTAGCTATAATTTTTCTTTTACAAATCCTTTAAAAATGTTTCTTTAAACATGACTGCATTTGCAGAAGGCAAAGGTTCTGTGAATTATGCAGCTGCCGTGCATGCTGACATTGCAATACTGCACACACCCCACCTGCTGCCTCTTCAGGATCAAAGCTCCTTGAAATGTTAAGCAACCCCTGTAGTTTCAAGGAAAGAATTTCCTAAATATTTGGCCAGGTATCTGACCAGAGTGAATACTTCTAATCGCAAAACAAACAAAAGGTTCCTACATGTATAAAACTGGGGAAGGTGAAGAGCTAATGCTTCCAAGACTTTTAACTTGTCTAAATGAACCAGTTTCAGAAGTGGGTTCTTGTAGCCAACCCAAACTTCTTCCCTCTTGGCACTAGTGTTAATTGCCTGCCCTTCTGATCCCATCTTTTATGTCTGTAGACAGAAGCTAGTCTCCAACCGCACCTTTGCTTCTCTCATAATTTAGGGTTCACACTCAATCTGTTCCTCGCCCATGTTAGAAACCCCAAAATATTTCTCCCACTCTAAGATAGAGCATAGAGATGGGGCTTATTTTGTTCACAGTGCCATGTAATAGGCACTTGATGAATATTTATTAAATAAATAAATGAACTTAAAAGTTGGATATGCTCACAATGTTCCCCCCTATGGCTCTGACACTGGCAAACATTAATGTCAATTCTCAAATTTCTTCCATTGTTTAAAGCATTTCAGGTTAGAAATGTACTTCCTGGGGTTAACATGAACTATCATAACTGCACTTAAACAAGAGGCTATTTGCTTGATTTATCTTTTGAGCAGAAGGTTGGGATGTGTTTCAAGCCATCTATTGTCTCTTCCTCCCTAGTTCATTGTAGTTAAAGGCCAAGCTAAGGAAAAAAAAAACCAAAACAAAAGACTCTTTCAAGATTGATGACACAACTTCTATCTGTAAAAGAGGGAAAGTTAATGAACCCAAGCTAGGACTGAACCAGTGGTGACCAATGAATCTTTAGCAGAATAAGCATTAAAAACATGCAGCCAACTCATGTCTTCATACCTGTACTTAAACTATGTATGCAACCAGAGATAGGAAAAATTGTGTCCTGAAGGTGTAATAAGAATTGTAATGAATTTCACTGTCATATATAAATTTAAAAAAAATGTAAGTTTATATAGGGCCAAGACTCTAGATTTTTCTTATTATTGATAATATTATTATATAAAATACATGTACCACATGAAATCCCCCTCTGTCAAGATATGCTATGTTCCATTGTTACACCAGCCAGACTGTTAACTAGGAGGATCAAAATGCTCCCCTGCCATGGATAAATAACAGCAGGCATTGTTTGTACATAACAAGAAATCT